>NC_057711.1:50925259-50950585 GCF_004010195.1 Chiloscyllium plagiosum
GACTTGTCCGACCTGCCTAGCTCCTTTTCCACCTATCCACTCCACCCTCTCCTCCCTGACCTATCACCTTCATCTCCTCCCCACTCACCTATTGTACTCTATGCTACTTTCTCCCCATCCCCACCCTCCTCTAGCTTATCTCTCCACGCTTCAGGCTCTCTGTCTTTATTCCTGATGAAGGGCTTTTGCCCGAAACGTCGATTTTGCTGCTCGTCGGATGCTGCCTGAATTGCTGTACTCTTCCAGCACCACTGATCCAGAATCTGGTTTCCAGCATCTGCAGTCATTGTTTTTACACCATTACTTCTATTATGCAATTTTCTATAACACAACGTTGCACAGGAATGCAAGTACCATATTATAGGAGAACTACCTGTACAAAGTTTGGCGAGGTGAGGCAAACATGTGGATCACCTGAAAGCTGCTAGCTTGCAAATGGGGCAGAAACAAAACATATCTGACCCTTTACAACAACGGAAAAGCTGTCAGAAATCATGGGTTCTCCACTCCATCCAGCATTGAAGAAACCTCAGAGCCTGAGATGGATGCAGACGATGTTGCAGACTTTACAGAACAGGAGAAAATGAAATGTCACTGGAAAAGCCTCAAGAAAAAGAACTGGCCTACATCCCCGGACTTAGATGGGGGGGAGGTGGAGGTGGTGATTGGAATAAGATAGATCCTGTTGAATATGAGATCCATGAATGGGGCTGTTAACCTGGGCCAATCAGGAAGCCCTGGCTGATAGACATGAACAAGAGATTCAGAGAGTCTCCTCACTCTAAGGATTGGCTCTGAGTTAGCTGGTCAGAGTCCATGTACTGTGCATGTGCAAATAAAGGGTGATTTGGTGATGGGACACCAGCCTTAGTGCAATTATTTCACACCATCTTTGTGCTCTCAGTTCTTGTGTTAACAGTAATGTGGTTGAGCGGGCATGTTGTGGTTGTGATGCAGAGCTACCCTGTTTGACTAGGAGACTCTTCATTGGAACACTTTCAGATGTATACTGTCAGTTGATGCTGGGTTTCACCGACATAAAGTTTCTGAGCCCCTAACTAGCATGTGTTTTGCATGCACCTCACTGGTACTTTAAATTTTAATTATAATTGGCCAGAAAAAGGCAAAATATGAGAATGCAAAAGTGGTGCACAGTTGCAGTTACACCATCAGGAATGACTTGCCATTGGCAAAATCCTAGTCTAAGTCAGCAAGATATAGACAGATTAGGACAATGAGCAAACAGGTGTATGATATAATGTAATGTAGACTTAAGAAAGGGTTTACGTCCACCTCCAATTACCCTGTACTTGGAAGGTGTCTCAAGATTTTGAACAACAGTTGAAGCTCGATATTTCTGCTGCTACTGTTCAGTAAATCCACAAGTGATTTTGTCCACTAACAGGATGCTACACAAATGAGTAATGTGATATATAAGTTTCAGTGCCAGTATGATTCCAGGTACATAGGCTGTACATCCCAACAACCGGTGGACTGTACCAAATAACACATCTTGTTAACCATTCGCAGCATAGTATGTTGATTGCTCAATTAGCCCATGCTTTCAAGCCTCAGAAAAGTAAATCCACCATTAGAAGTGATTCTGCTACTGGAACTCATTTATAAAATAATGTAGATCAAGCTACTTGTTTTACTGCAAATCAATTTACGATTATCAATCAGATTTGCAGTTTAATACAGTTGGCAGTGCTAGAAGCTGCACATATAAATACACTGCACCTTGTTTTATGTGGAGAAAAGGAATTTGTACAAATATGGCACCTTTTTTTAAAAAATGAGTCAAGGAATCAGATCTGATGCATCCCAATGTTAACAGCCTGACCAGTCAGAATCTCCACAACTGGTCTGAGAATTAAGATTGACAGGTAACTATTCTTGTTGCATATTCATACAGATGAGGCCCCAACAAATCAAGTTTCAACTTCTTGCCTCCTTTTAGAATCCAAATTACCTATACATTGCTAAGAACAATGTGATAAGAGCGGGAGAATCTACTAAACAGAATGATGCATAAAAGTATGTTAAACAGAGATTGAGGGGCATAAAAAGATAACTTAGAATTTTAATTCCAGGGCTTATATTACTTCAGATGATGATTTTTTGTGGTTAACTCAACAAAAACATATGTTCACATTAAAATAGGTTCTGAAGTATGACAAGGTATCTTCAAACCAATTTTTATCCTAATGACCAAGTTCTCGTCTTTGCCCTTTATACAGTAAATATTTTCCAAAAGAAGAAAATAGGGGACATTTGTCTTGGCTTGATACCAGCACAAAATCACATGATACATTAGTCAACTGCTCAATGATTTGAAGATTCGCTTAATGAGGTGCTCAGAAGCAGTTGTTTTAAATGTTCTATGTCAAACAGCACTCATTGCAGTGGTGGTATATTTATTAAAAATATTTGAACAATTATGCACATTTATTCTTCATACCTAAAATTCTCTTGTGTGATTAATATTAGCCCTCAGATCTGTATTAATTAGATGAAACAATACGTCTGGCATTGACTGCCAAGAAATCAAATTCAGCCTTAGGAGTTACCTTATTCTACAAAATATACAATTTGAAATAAATCTCATTACAAGTAGACAAAGAACTTTATAAACACATTTTAATTAAAATAAACAAGGACAGCTGAATAGCAATGGCAATTCATTTCATATCCAACCAGATATTTGGAAGTCTAGCTTGAATCAGAGTCTCATCTGCTGTACAAAGTTGCTGAACTTAATTGCATAAGATTCTGTAGCTCTGAGCTGAGTTATTAGATAGAGCTGTTTCCTGTGAACAATAAATAACTAACAGGACTAGTGTCACTCAGCAGATTCCCACTAACTGCTAGATTGTAATTTCTGTTACCTGATAGACTTTTAGAACTCATCTGCCGAGGTAAGAGCACAAGGATGGAAGATTTCAACAGGAGGATAGGAAGCATGAAAATAAATAAGGCATACAAATGGATGCATGCAAATAATTAAAAAACAGAATACATTTTATGAAATTCACTATACTGAATTCCTGCATTAAGCATAATTTTTTGTAAGTAATCTAAAAGCTCTGTTAATTTCTGAAACCTACAGATGATATTAGTTCACTAGAGAAAGTGTAGTTCATGAGTGCGACACAGAGCCTTTTGCTGAAATTTTGTTTTGGATAATTTACCCATGTGCCTTTATTCTTCATACTAGAACTACTCAGGTTAAACAATGGGCTTACTAGGCCTCCAATTTTCCATCTAATGATGCCTAAAACATTTTAAAAAGGTACAAATGATTTTATAATGAATGACACTGAAAAATATTAAATAACAGCTCCTCTTAAAGATAAGCTTTATAATTAAATAGTAGAAACGAACAGAGTATTCAAAGGATGGGTTTCAAGGCATTGATTAGATTGCCACTAACTTTATGTTTTGACACCTTCGTTGTTCTTGGTATTATAGTGTCTCTTGTGCAACTCACAAAAGAGGCATTTTACCAGGTCTGCGCACAAACAGCATTTATGAAAGGGACTGTCAAGGCTGCAAGCCAAAAAAAAAGTCTCATTTGGATTTCAAGTAAAGAAACTTGGTGCATTTCATTTCAATGTATATGAACCTCTGAGAAAGTAAGATGGGTTGAGATTCTCATCCCAGCTAATTTATTGAAATAGATTCAGTTTGCTTTTGTAACCTATAAAGCGCATTTTTCCATACAAGGCAACATTACCATAGTTCCAATAAGTAAATAAGTTGTGATGCTAAGTGCATATATGCTAGATGAATGGTACACGGGTTTCTCAGTAATTTTCTTTTAAATGGTAAAAAGATACATTTCAATAAAGACCACCCTGATGAATATTTTAAAAGCACCAGAATTTGAGTATTTTCCAAACTGACTACTTTTCTGGAAGCTGCAGATGCTCTGAGAACAAAGTGATTAAAGAACAAATAGCCTAAAAAAAATTGGAAAAATGGCAAAACTAAAATAGAAAAGCTTTAATGAAATAACTGGAACTATAGATTTTATCTACAATGATTTAACCATAGAATACATTTTCTATCATATTATTCTGTATTATGTTAACACACCAAAATCCATTCATTCTACATAAGGATCAGATTAGCAAAGCAATCAGTAACAAGTGAGCTTGCGACATTGTGAATAACTTGTTGTACTGTGGAGTTCAGTGAAGCATGCCCAGTTTATAAGGACACAACGTCATGATATCATTTCTGGTCTAATCTCTTTTCCTTGGTTCCTCAAAGTAATTCAATCACGCAACAATATTTCTGCTTGGATATCACTAAGAACACCAGAGTACACCATTCCTGTATTCCAAAAATTGCAAACCAATTTAATGCAAACACTTTCAATACAATTCCAACAAAGAAAATAGGCCCTTTGTCTGTAATAGTAGTTCAAATAGTGCAATGTATACTCAATGCCACTGAATACTGTAATAGGCTTCATACTATCAGGTCTTCAAAATCACTTGCAAATTATACTTCAGTAAATCTTATTTTTCATTTTAAAATATTCAAGCACTTGCAGAACCCTGAAAAAATTTCCCATCTTTCAAAGGTCATATCAAAGTTTCATAATTATTCCTGTTTTCCAGTCAAATGAAAACAAAGGACGTCAAGGGAGATTTCTGAACTTTTATTTCCCTTCATAATAGCAACTAAAACTCTCTTTTATTACATTACTTGTGGAAATAAAAAAACCCTGTGAGATATCGTTTATTTGAATTAAGTATGAAATTACGCTTTAATAAACTGAATATATCAAAACTATTATAGCAGCTCAAGAAAGATTATGCAATACTTTTTAACGAATATGTGACAAATTTGATGTATAATAAAATTTTTTAAAATCTATCCCTGGCAATGAAATAACAGTTTATTATGTTGGAAGTTCCTGTTTGGTTACGACTTTCAAGACATGGTCTATACATTCACTTTTGCAGGGTTGAATGCAACAGTTGGTTACTGTAACAATTGCTCTTTAACAGCTGTCTAAAAAGAAATATTAATAGGATTATTAAGGATTGACCCTAGATTATTTAACAAAAACAAAGAATTTTATAATTAAATTAAAATTAGCTTGGTTTTGTTTGGATTTGTGCTAACTAGTCTTGAAGCTTTTGAAAACTATGTGAAAAATATATCGTTCTTTCATTGGTTTCAGCTCATTTTTGTGTCTTTTCTAGTTTCTTGTTAAACTCATACACTTTAATACAACTTTCTAGAGAAATCTGAAGCTTTATTTTGAAAGTGCAAATGCCATGAAATTTAAGCATCTAACTATGCAACTGTGCAAACAATTGCTTCTGAATCTCACCAACTTGTTACCATCAATTTAGTGAAAACTACAAAATGTGGATGAATGAAAATGGGAGAAGGATGCAATTAAGATACTTGCTTTACATCTCTGAACCCTGCATTTAAATCCAACTAAGACTTAGGGGACAAAAGCTTCATCCATCTACTAGCTGCAAAGATCCTTTGTAAAATTGGCAATCTCAAACGAGATCCTAGCAGACATAAACTGTTCTGAATTCAGCACTGTTGAACAACCCTACTAAAAGATCAAAGGATGGCTAGTGTGCGAAATGGGAGAAAGCATTTGGGAAAAACACTGGCCTGGAATTTTGCTGTTGCAAGCTGACTTTGGAACCCTTTAAAAAAGGCAGGCTAGACCCGATTCCAGGATTCTCAATCCCACTCTTAAATCTCGCAATTTCACCAGCATGGGATAGTATATGGACAGTCAAACTGCACAATGCATGTCTGACCTGGTTGGTTTATTGCAGGAACAATCACCTAATAACACTATAATTTTCATGGAGTCCAGCCAGTTTGAGGACACATAGTTCATGGCCTCTCAGAGAAGTTATGAACTATGGTCTGGATTTGGGAACTGTTTGAAAGGTAAGTTTAAGAGCTCTTTTCCATATCCATACACTCCTTCCAGAAGCATTTATGTTGAGACAATTGGAGAAAGGATTGTCTGACTGTATGTTTCTTTAGATAAAATTTTCTAGTAGCTTTTATAATAATTGGACGGACGTAGCAGGAAACAAAGATCTTTTAACCTGCTCACCCTAGTACTCAGAAACCATTGTGTCTAACACTGAACAGCTTCTGGGGTCAGTGTGGCCCCACCTCATCCTGGCTCTGCCTTCCTGCAACAGAATTAGTGCAGGAACCATTCATATGAAACAGGTCTGTTGAATTGGGAAATTTCCAAACTTGAGATTCCCACTCATGAGCAAATATCCAGCTCATCTGATCTTTGTTTTTGCTTTTGTTCCAACTTATCTGATCTTTGATATCTTAGAGTCTAATTTTCCTCTTGATATACTCTTGTATGTGCACTGAGCGAAACTGAATAGTAGAAAGGGAGAGGAGATGTACATTAGAGAACTTGCAATGAATGTAAATTCATATGTGGAGATCTTTGAACATCACATGCATAATGATTGGAGTGATTGTAACAGTACTGTTGATTGTGTGTACGAACATTCATTACAAATGCTCAAGAAACCAAGCATTTGTGTGTTGCAAGTGGATGCATTCCCGTTGTCAGTGTCCAAGAAGCAGATAATAAAACAAAAATATAAGAGGTTCATTCAAACGGTTGGGCAGGGAATTTGAATTTGCATTTAATATTGATATCCAAGAGCAGCACTGTCATAGTTCAGTAATATTTGAGGAAATCTTGAACTTCATTATGTAGAAGCCTTATTTGCTTGCAGGATAACTAAAATATTTTACCAGAGTGCAGATTAATTATTTTCAAAGAAATAACAAAAATGACTATGCAATTCCAATACAGCAGTCATCCATTAACCTCACAATGATTGAAATTACCTTTTATTCACACATGTACTCATCATACTGGGGCTTGACAGTACAAAAGAATAGGATATTTTGTCCATTGTATACATAGTGACAGCATCTGCTGGAAAAGCAAGGTTTAATTTCAATTCAAAGCTCCACCCACTTTGGCTCAATAACACACTTCAATTCCAACCTCAAAAATATCATTCTCTTCTGATTTTAGCATGGATGTCTGTTAAGTAAGGATTCTATCAAAAATGAATTCTGCTGCTGAAATATTGCGTTTAATAGCTGTTTTACCTTGTGACCAGATATCCACAAGGAATTGAAGATGACATTACCAAACTAATTTCTCTTGAAACGCACAAGAGTTGTAAGAAATAGAGGAAATATTATCAACTTACTTGGGGTTAGATTGCAAGCTTAAGAACTAAAAGTTGAAGTATAATTCCCCCAACCTAAACATAAATGATAAAAGTCATGAAAAACAAACTGATAGCTCAGTTACTAACTCTTTCTTAAAAAGAATCTTTATATAAAAGTGGCATAAATTGTTCATTCTTCAGTTCCATTTCTTTCTCTCCCCATGAGTGAGCATCAGTCTTTTGCTAAATACTTCTCTCCACTAAGCAATAGGTCAGTGTTAGGAGACATAAAAAAAGGAAAAGACCCAATATCAGTAAATAATGGACTAATAAAACAGAGCGGTATGTCTGCAAAGATTTACATTTCATCCTGATTTGTTAGCCTGTAAAGTTTTCTTGCACAGATATTCTCGTCTTTGGATAATCAAAGACAAGATGTACCATGAAAGATGCAGTATTGGCTCCCTTGGAAGTTCCAACACAAGGACTCCAAAGGAACTGCTCAGGAAGTTATAACTTCTAATGAACAATTCTCCTGCTTTGCAGGATCCTTTGAAAATGTCTCTGAGGTAGAACTGAAATCTTTGAACAGTTCCAATCTACTTACCAGGATCTACCTAGTAAATGTTAGCTTGCAAAATAACCTAGTCAACAACTGGGTAACTAGACAATTAACAGCCTCAGTCAATGAAACCAATGACACTCGATGGGAAACAACTTCATGCACCTTCTGTCCATGGATCCTAACAACTGACAAGTACCAGGCTTACTGGATCTTCATGGCACACTTTGATCCATGTATAAGATAGTTCTGCACTTAAACGTAGCACTTTGGAGCATATTGGCATTTCATTTCAATGCAACTGCGTGGACACTTTGCGCAGGGAGGGGTACCCAGTCATGGGTATGAGCCAGGTGCATCTCAAGGTTCCTTGCTTCAAGTGGGGACGAGGTGGGTGGTAGGTAAGATGATTGACCATGGAAGAAAAGCAGGTAATGTGGACAGGGGAGGTCATCAACTGTCAACAACACCCTGCCTTTGATGAGGATATGATGCACTACACTATCTAGCATATTGATTTGATATGGCTGAGGTTGAGGACCTTTAGGACATGCAAGAAAGAACGTGTCACAGACAAGGAGTAGAAGTTTGGGCATTGTAAAGAACATTGTAAAGAACAGTAGTGGTAATGGAGGACCATACAGCAATGTGTAATACTTCTTACTTGGTTCCTAGGAGATGGATAGTTCAGCATCACCATATTATGAGCAGTCTTGGTTCTTACTGGCTAGGGTCAGGATCCTCTTCTCATAGGACAGAGGAGCCAAACATCAGGAACCCCACCACCTGTCCTAGCTCTTTCAGTCCTACTGTGGACTGTTTTTCATGGAATGAGACACAGAAGGGATTGAATGAGATGCAAGTGGTTGGCACAGCTGTTTCTGCTGTTGCTGTTGGGGTAAAAATGTTGAGGTGTCCTGAGTGCATGAATAAATGATACAAATGCCATGCAGGGTTAGTAGTGAGAGAGGACTGAGTGGGTGAGAACACCTGAAGGAAGATTTGCACACAATGGGGGTGGAACATAATGAGCCTTGAAAGCAGACATAAGGTGGTAGCACTAACCTTGGTGGAGTGGAGAAGGTCATTGACCTTCATCCTGCATTACTGAACATTTCTCCAGACTGCGGACACCACACTGACACATGTGGCAACCTCAGACCAGGGTGGCAGACTCTGATGTTGTGGTCTCCTTTTGCTGATCCTATGGAAAAAGGGCTGTTCTCCTCTGCACCCACCCCATCCACTATGACCTCCAGGACCTTGTCTGTAAAGTGGAATGCTAATTTTCCCTTTTCTCTAATGTCTAGAACAAATAACCCAAACTGTACAGTGCAGCTCTGGAGCGTCAGCACTTCAGTTAGCACACAATGGACTTTTAATAATGGCACTGGGAGCAGGAATCCTGGGAGATATTGGCAGGGATGAGTACATGGCAAATGGGAGAATATGGCAAGCAGGGCATCACAAGGGCACGGTGCATAGGTCATGAGGAAGATACCATGAGAAAACCTGCTAGGCCATGTGGAGAGAAACGACCATGAAACTTGCCTAAATTGCCACTGAGCTTATTTCTGCTAAGATTCAGCCCAAGGCTTCCTACCCTGATCAGGGATGTCAGATCTTTATGTTAATTGGTGACTTACTAATGAAAATAGCTAATATGTTCTGTCCAAAAGAACTTTTATGTTTTATAATATACAAAGGGAACACACACACAAAATTGAACCTCCATGTTCTTGCTTAACTGAGAATAAGGCTAAATTCATATGCTTCTTTGAGGACTGATATTAAGTTAATACACTGAATATTTTATTTTACTTATTCAGATAACTGCTTGCATTATACAGAGTTGGTAGCCCTATGCACATTGCCAATTTTATGTTATTATATTTAACACTTAAATTAATACTCAAACATTCAAATGAAAATATTAAATGTTCTGAAAACTGCAAAGAGCAAATGTTAGTTAAGCCACATATTTTATGCAAAATAATAATATGACGTAGTTATTCTAAAAATTTTCAAAGACTGAAATATGAGGAATCATTGAGAATTTTCATCAAACTCTGTTACGTACAACATTTTGCATTGCAGGACATTTCAATGACCTGCTAAATCCTTTGCATTTTTTTTTAAAAAGAGAGTGTATTTTGCATATGTATACAATCTTCGTAACATTCTACAAATAATACCTTTGCGACATCTGGCGGAATGAAGTGTGCACGAAAATTTGTTTTAAAAATCTAGTTATTCTTCAAATTCTGCTGCAAAAGGTTTTGATACCCCCTAGTGGGGGGATAAAGGCAATCTGGCTATTTTAAAGCAAGACGGTGGACAGCGATAAATAATCAAAATGCAAAGGTCAAATGGAGTGACACCATAACAATAATACACATTCTAGACCAAGGACATAAAAGCTGACCCATGTTTGAGTAATAAAAAGGATCACAGTCATGACTTACAACAATTGTAATTACCATTAAATCTAGCAATGCCAAGAACGAATTTGTTTTCAACATAACATATATGATTATTGGGAGTTTGGTAATGTTTGTCTTCAAATGGGAAGTATTTAAATTTTCAGTTGGATAATTTAATGTTGTGAGCACTGTAAACGGTAGCGTTATACTGCCTTAGATATACATGAATGAAAATACAAAGTCATTTGATTCTCAGAGCTGCTATTACTGGAAGTTGTTTCTTGCATAAAATTCAGAGAAAAGTCGATTTACTTATAACACTTGAACAATATTTAGAGAATCCACTCAGAAATGCTAAACTAATCTTTATAGGAACATGGATAGTTTCACTATTTACAAACAATATATTTTACGTGAATTATATTATATTTTGTTGAACAAGAATTATTCTTCAGAGGCACACAGTCATGTCAGAATGTATTTGTGTACTATGCAGAACAAATAATTCCAAAAACTTCAGTCTGATCATTTTCATTACAGCTTTGATATTTCATAATAATTCTGTACTAGATTTTTAATTTTGACTAAGTTCATTCATCTTGTTCAACATATGAAGGGCAAATTTGAAAACCTATGTCACACCATTTCTACAAGGTTTCTGTGTCATTGGCATTCTCTAAAAAAAAACCTAGTGGTTTAATCTTACGAAAAAGAGAGAAAACATAATTTCTTTTTGTAGCCTGAAGCTTAATACAATGTTTTTAATAAGTATAAAAATTCCACCTTAGAAAATTAACGAGATATCAGAGAAGGATTGAAAAGAAGAAAATGCACAGTGTGAGAATGATCAGAAGTTTATTTGACAGATTTATGTCAAACAGGTCAGCATACAGAAATGCAATCTGTTACAGTTTTCTTTTATGTCACTAAGAGTGTGTTTCTGTACAGTTTAACTGGTACTGTAGATAAGTAAGCCTGAGTCAATTCAGTTCCCATTCACATTATAAATTTTCAGATGCCCCAGGTGTATAATCTTTTGAACAATATACTTTTATTCAAAAAAATCACTGCCTGTAACATTCAAACTACATCATTCTAAAAGAATAAAATATAAATTTAGCAGCTCCAGTTGGTGTTCCCTTGCAGAAATACCATGATGACAGTATGAATATCTGAGAAACATCATTAAACATTTCACAAAACATTAAATGCTCAAATAATCACTATCTAAACAGCTAAAGTCCCGTAATATCTTGTGCAACTATCATGCTTTGAACATTCTAAAGAAAATAACACTTCAACAATTTCCCTTGATCCATTATTTTTCATTTAAATAGTGCAGTAAGTTACCTCCGGTAGGAACAATATGTATTTCTTTTTCTCAAAGGAGGTAAAAAAAAACACTTCATTAGGTCACCTTCAGATATTAGTCAGATGGTATGACAGTTCAATTTTCATGGAATGTTCAGTGCTAAGGTTTCTTACAGATATCCTGCAGCCTTAAACTAACAGCTACATGACGTTTTAGAAAATGACTAGTGCCTACTTGAACTTGGTAGGTCATGTTACAGATAGATAGAAGGGCAGAGGTCCTGACGTTACTAAGAAATAGGTACCAATACTTCCATTTCCTCCACTGACCTTGCTGTCCAACATGAAAGCAAATGCCACCTTTTTACTACTATTTAGGTCAATTATCTATGGGGACCCTCTCACACATCAGCATGTATCCAACTGAGTCAGTACAGATAGACTGCAATCACAATAAATTTGTCATTGAAGGAATACTCCATGCAGCCAGCCTGTTTTAACAATATTTACGAGACACTGTACCTTTCACCCTTTTGGACTCTTTCGGTTTGCAAAGAAGTTTTTAGTCTGCAGTAAATAAATATCTCCCTATTGAATAATAAAGTTACTTAAATTTATCTTTTTGTGTGTGATGAAGTAAAAGATGAGATATTACTTACTATGGCAATGTAAGATAATCTATATGTGAGACCAAACACAAGGGAGGTCTTGAGCTTCTAGTACAGTGATCAATTTAAACTTTCAAACATTCCTTTTCCCATTTACTCATCCTTTCCTATGCTTGGAGAAGTCCTTCATCCAAGCACAAATTATTAGCAGTACCCAGGTTTCATATTTTAGGTCTCATCACCCTGACATTTCAACTGTGCTTATTTCCATTCTACATGCTCAACAGAAACCAGAAAACTAACTGAAAAAAACAGACAGCATTTTTAGTTAAAAGGATTCTATCGAAAAACAATGAGTAAAATTTATAGCATCTTGGATACCATTTTAAAGTGAAAGTGTTTATTTGTTTACAATTCAATCCAAACAATTCTTAGTATTCTTACAATAAAATGATTTATCCAATAATTAACAAACCGAAGTAGGAATCTGGTGATAAGCAATGAATTATTACCTAATTTACATTAAAGATCTTTGAATTACAAGGACTAGACTGCTTTTACACAGAATCACAGAACTGTTATGATGCAGGAAGTCATTCGGCCAATTATGCTTGCACCGGCTCTTCAAACTAGTACCAATCTCCTGCTTATTCCCGATCATTTGCACACTATTTATATTAAAATAAACATCTAATGCCCCCCGAATCCTCAATCGAACCTGCCTCCATCAAATTTCCAGGCAGTGCATTCTATACCCTATATATGTGGAATCATAAGTTATACAGCACGGAAACAGATCCTTTGGTCCAACTCATCCATGTCGACAAGATATCCTAAATTACCTTTGTCCCATTTGCCAGGATTTGGCCCATCTCCCTCTAAACTCTTCCTATTTATGTGATAATTCAGATGCCTTTTAAATGGTATAATTGTATCCGCTTCCATTACTTCCTTTGGTAGCTTGTTCCAGACATGCACCATCCTCTGCCTGAAAATGTTGCCCCTCAGACCCCTTTTAAATCTTTCCCCTCTCACCTTAAACCTATGCCCTCTAGTTTTGGATTCCCCTAATGTGGGAAAAAGACTTGGCTATTCACCCAATCCTCATGATTTTGTAAGGTTACCCATCAGCCTCTGGCACTCCAAGGGAAAAGGCCCCAGCCCATTCAGTTTCTCACAATAGCTCAAATCCTTCAATCCCAGCAACATCCATGTAAAGCTTTCAAATTTAACAACATCCTTCCATTGGCAGGAAGACCAGAATTGAGCACAGTATTCTAAAAGCTGCCTAACCAATGTCCCGTACAGCTGCACCATGACATCCCAATCCCTGTACTCAGATCACTAACCATTGAAGGCGAGCGTCCCAAACTCTTCCTTCACCACCTGTCTACCTGCAACTCCACTTGCAAGGAACTATGTACCTACACCCAAGGTCTCTTTGTTCAGCAACACTCGTCAAGGCCTGAGCACTGACTGTATAAATCCTGCCTTTATTTGCCTTGCCAAAATGCAACACCTCACATTTAGCTAAATTAAACTCCATATACCACTCCTTGGCCCATTGGCCCATCTGATCAAGGTCTTGCTGTACTCTGAGATAACCTTCTTCACTGTCCACTACAATTTTGGTGTCATCTGCAAAATCATACCCCCTATATTCACATCTAAATCATTTACATAAATGACGAAAAGCAATGGACCCAGCACTGATTCTTGTGGCACATTGCTGGTAACAGACCTCCAATGCAACAAAAACAACCCTCTACCACCACCCTCTGTCTCCGACTGTCAAGCTAATTTATGTATTCAATTAGTTAGCTCCTCCTGGATTCCATGGCTGAATGAAACAACTTTTTCCTCACATCTCTCTTGCTTTTTAACACAGTATTTTATACTTATTAGATATCTATTTCAATTTATTAACCTAAATTTTGCAAAATGTTCAAGACCATCTCAACATTGTATGCTATTATTAATGTGCAAAATCTGCCATCAGTCTTTAATGAGGAACCATCAATTGTAAACCACGGTCAGCTGCTGACCAATTTGTGCTAATCCATTGTTAGCATCTTGTCTTTAACCCCCCTTTCATGAAGATAGATATTTTCTAATCAACATGTTCAGATATTATTACACAACTCTGAAGCAGGTAGAACTTGAATCCTGGGCTCACAGTCCAGAGGAAGGGAAACTTTCAGTGCACAACAAAAGCACTCTTTTTATGAAGGTATTATATTTTCATATCAATT
Source organism: Chiloscyllium plagiosum (assembly GCF_004010195.1). Classification (NCBI taxonomy): domain Eukaryota; kingdom Metazoa; phylum Chordata; class Chondrichthyes; order Orectolobiformes; family Hemiscylliidae; genus Chiloscyllium; species Chiloscyllium plagiosum. Next base: position 50,939,633 of record NC_057711.1, read on the forward strand.
GCTCATTAATTTGGGCACAGAAATATCTAGCAATTATTAGATGGAACATGTTTTTAATAATCTGATAATTATTAGTGACTGCCACCAAAAATTGTTGTCAGTGAGTAAACAATAATAAGTATTAAATTTCATTCCATCAGATATGCATTGCTGTTGCAGCTCTTAAACATGTCAGATTTTAAATTTGTTTTGTACTTTTTCTTTCTGTATTTACCTTTGCAATGATTCTCTTTCACGATATTACTGTAACCTTTCTTTTATTCCATTTTTATTTGTTCTCTACTTGATTTGACAAGTAATTTCTCAGGGCAGTATCCTAGGTCCAACCATTTTCAGTTGTTTCATCAATGTCCTTCCTATCACCATAAGGTCAGCATTGGGAAATTTTACCAATGATGGCACAATGTTCAGCTCTATTGGCAACATCTCCGATGCTGAAGCATTGCATGTTGAAATGTGGCTAGACCCAGACAATACCCAGACTTGAGATGAAAAGTAGCAAAAAATATTCAAGTCACACAAACACCAGGCAATTTCCAATAAGAGACAATCCAATCAACACGCTTTGACATTAAATGGCATTACCATCACGATATCTCCCACTATCAAAATCCTGGGGGTTACCATTGACCAGAAACTGAACTGGGCTAGCTATATAAATTACAGTAGCTACAAGATTAGGTCAGAGACTAGAAATCCTATAGCAAGTAAATCACCCCTAGAATGCCCAAAGCTGACAAGGCAAGGTCAAGAGTGTGATTGAATAAGCCCCACTTGCAATCCAGCAACACTCAAGAAGCTTGACACCATTCAGGGCAAAGCAGCCCGTTTGATTAGCACCACATCCACAAACATCCATTCCCTTTAACACTCAGTCATTGTATCATTTACAACATGCACTGCAGAAATTTACCAATAGTCCTATATAGCATTTTCCAAACCAATGATCACTTCCATCTAGAAGGACAAGGGGTGCAGATATATGGAAACACAAGCACTTGCAAGTTCTCCTCCAAGCCATTCACAATCCTGACTTGGAAATATATTGGCGCTCCTTCAGTGTTATTTGCTCAAAATCCTGGATTTCCTCCCTAATGCTATTGTAAGTCTATCTTCTGCACATGTACTGTACCAATTCAAGAAGATTGCTCACTGGGGATGGGTAATAAAGGCTCGCCATCCAGCATTACCTATATACCATGATTGAATTTTTTTTTAAATCACTTTCTTTGATGAACCTTTGCGATTCGGCACCTGACTCCTTGTCTTGCCTGTAGTGCAGATTGTGGCACTTGGTTGGATTTGTCATCCAGTGCAGAACAGAAGACAATGACAAATTCACCCTTCCCTGTTTATTTCCCAATCCTTTAATTTGCCTGGTTAAGGACACACATTGATCTGTTGTGCACTGTAATGAAGCTGCTCCTTGAACAAAGTTGTATTGTCCTTGATTTTTTTCAAAAGTTTTGTAAGAGACAGAGTTGCCGTAATGTCTAGTTTGGATGGGTTTGAGGAATAATTTGATTATAGCTAATTACTATTGCCTCAGGCAAAGGTCTTTAAGCTAAAATAAAACATTTGTACAACGAAAGGAGAGTGGCCAGTTCTCCCGGCGCAGCTTTTCTCTGGTTTGATTTGGTTTGGTTATACCAGTCTGGCTGTTCAGAGCAAGCAGTCATTTTGTTTGAGGCTGCTAGTCAAAGAAACAGCCACATGGAAGAAGGTGTTCCATGCTGAATCTGTCTCCCATCTCTCTTTCTCCTTTAAGATCTTGTGTTTAATTTTACCTTTTGTGCTAAGCGGTGTTTACGCGGATTGTTGCAGGAACTTGGAACAGCATCATTATGTTGGGATAGTCTGTTCAGTTTACAGATAGGTTAAGTTATTCTGTATTCTACTCTCTTTTATTTGTATTTAATTCTGTAATCTTGTAAATAAATTCTATTTTATTTAAAACTAAATGGTTTTACCAGCCTCATCACTCCTGGAATGTCCACTGTATACCTGCTTAAAACAATGAGCAAAGTTAGGATCTGGGCTACTTTCTTGAAATGTATTGAGGGGGTCTAGCCCAGTCCATAACAGATTGGGGGATCATCTGTGATTTATTCTATAGTTCCAAATTAGGATAAGATTTGCTGGACTCAAAGGCAGTGAGTGGTTGGTGTTAGTATCTTTTGTTCCAGATGTTGGATTTAGTTAGTTTAAATAGTGCTTGGGATAGCAATAGCTCTTTCAGTCACTAAGAATTTTCTGGGGGTGGAAGAAGTGACTTTGGGTGAATAAGGCCAAGCTGCTGGAATTAGCAGACAATCTGGAGCTGGAGCTGCCTCCTTCTGTAAGGAAAGGAGAGACAATTACAGCAATAGCTCAGCATTTAAATTTGCTGAAAATATCACCAGAACCTTTGGAGATCAATTGAAAATGAAGCAGCTTGAGTTAGAAGGAAAAGACAAGGAAAGGAAGAAAGAAATGAAACTGCTTGAATTACGATTAAAAGCAGCGGAAAGAGAAAAAAAAAATCACTTTTTAGCACTGTTGCCTCACAGCGCCAGAGACCCGGGTTCAATTCCCGCCTCAGGCGACTGACTGGGTGGAGTTTGCTCATTCTCCCCGTGTCTGCGTGGGTTTCCTTGGGGTGCTCTGGTTTCCTCCCACAGTCCAAAAATGTGCAGATTAGGTGAATTGGCATGCTAAATTGCCCGTAGTGTTAGGTGAAGAGGTGAAATGTAAGGGAATGGGGTTTGGGTTTGTTGCGCTTCGGCAGGTCGGTGTGGACTTGTTGGGCCAATGGACCTGTTTCCACACTGTAAGTAATCTAACCTAATCTAAAGAAAAGGAGAGAATGGAAAGGGAGAAAGAGAGAGAGTTTGCACTTCAGAAATTGGCACTTCGACAGGAAATTCAGCTTAAAAGGATGGAGATGAAGGCTGAAGGTAAGCTTAGTGAGGAAGAAAGTGAGGATGAGCTAAAGCGTGGTAGCCAAAGGCCTGGTGAAAATCTGTTTAGATACATTTAAGCATTGCCTAAATTTGATGAAAAAGATGTAGAAGCCTTTTTCACCTCATTTGAAAAGGTGGCTAAACAAATTCAGTGTTGATGACCACGTGGGTTTTGTTGATCCAAATGAAACTTGTAGGTCCAGCTAGTGAGGTATTTGCATCACTATCAAAGGAGGTATCTGGGGCATATGAGGAGGTGAAGAAAGCCAACTTAGGTGCATATGAGCTTGCACCAGAAGTTCAGAGGATTCTGAATTGAACATTCCTCAAATTAAATTGGACAAGAAAAACGTTGTCAAAAATTGAGATAAATTATTGAGGTACCTGCCACCGAACACTTCCCTTTCTCACCAAGTCAGCAATCATGTTTTCTCGTTCTGCCACATGCACAGTTTTCAAATTGAATGACTATAACAAATAGAAATTAAAGCCTAAACGTGCATGTAAAGTTGGTGTCGGTGCTGTGCTCTTGCAGGAAAATGACGAGAAAATAGAAAGACTATGAGGTATTTCTCCAGGATATTGGACATTTATCAGCAGAAATATTTGACAGTTGAGAAGGACACTTTGAGCTTGTTGTTGGTGTTACAACATTTCAACATTTATGTTATGAGTAATGCATCTGAGACAATCATATACACTGATCATAACCCATTGAAGTTTGTGGAGAAGTTTAAGGACAAAAATTGCAGACTGTTTAGGTGGAACTTGTTACAGCCATTCAATTTGAACACTGTGCATGTGGCAGGATGAGAAAATGTGATTGCTGATGCATTGTCGAGACTTGGATGAGAAAGGGAGGTGGTCAGTGGCAGGAGTAAACGGACTGAAACGGAATTTAGTAGTGCATGTTTATAGTCAATGTGATATTTATAAGTAGTGTCGTGTACTAACAGTGTAACAGTAAGTGGTTTAAAATGAAGCCATTTTTGGATATTGATGGGGTTATTTTTAGGGGATGGTGTAATGATGTTGCTCCTTTAACAAGGTTGGGTTGTACTTGGTTTTTTTCAAAAGTGTTGTACGAGGCCTAGTTTGGACCGGTTTTAGGGCCAATTTGATTATAGCTAACAGATACAGCCTCAGGCAAAAGGCTTTTAAATTTAAAAAAACTTCTATGACGAAAAGGGAGTGGCCAGTTCCCCCGGCTCAGCTTTTCTCTGGTTTGGTTTTAGCAGTCTGGCTGTTCAGAGCAGGCAGTCAGTTTGTTTGAGGCTGCCAGTCAAAGAAACTGCAACATGGAAAAAGGTGTTCTATGCTGAATCTGTCTCCCATCTCTTCCTCTCCTGTAAGACCATGTTTGATTTTTACCTTTCGTGCCAGTGGGCATTTATGGGGATTGTTGCAATGATTTGGAACAGCATCACTAAGTTGGGATAGTTTGTTCAGTTTTTGAATAGGGTCTTATTCTGTATTCTGTTCTCTTTTGTTTGCGTTTCATTCTGTAATCCTGTAATTTTGTTTTATTTAAAACTAAGTGGTCTGTCCAACTGCATCACTTCTGGAATATCTACATTACACTGCTTAAATCAACTAGCAAAGTTAGGGTCTTGAAATGTTTTGAGGGGGTCTGGCCTAGTCCATAAGATGCACCACCATTCCATCTGCCCACTGCCCTTGCTCTGATGTTATCAGCTTGAACTTCTAGCAACTTTGCAGACAAGAAAGAAATTGAAGCCTAAACATGCACGCAACGTCCAACATTTTGTGATTGGAACACGGGAAATAGGAGCAACAATAGGTCATTGCTCCCAAAAGCATGGTGTACTACACTGGCAAAATGTGGGCAGTTAGCTTCTACAATATTATGACACACAAACAATATATCATTTAGAGGTATAACTGTGTACAGGAACACATTTTCATTTCCCAAAATAGATGGATAAAAAGATATCTATAGTGGCACTGAACCTTCTTGGCATAACAGAATCAAGAGGTTCAACAGATTTTTTTCCTTCAAGTTCCATCTGCATACTCAAGCTGAGCAGCTTGCTTAAATGTTAAAATTGAAGGTTAGCCACCTTGTCAGAAATGGTGCTGAAGCATTTTCTCGGAAGATTAGAAAAGCACTAGAATGAAGCTGTTGTGACATCTGTAATCATGGGAGCACAGGATATGTATTATTTTCTCAAAGAAAATTTTTGCATTCACCTGCTGGGAAACCCTGACTGGGGCAGGTGCAATTTCTACTTGCTCATTTCTAAATTATTTTCAAAAACTTCCTTTAACTTCAGTTTCATGCCTTGGATTTATAAATGATCGTCCTAAAGGGGGTATTGTATATGGGCATTCTTCACATTAATTCCAAGAGTAATTCATAACAATGTCTACTCGAAAACCTCTCACGCAGAAATGTATTATCCAAAAACTGAATGCCATAAAAGAGTAATAAAATGGCCTGAAATATAAAAGTTAACCAAGTTTCTACTCTAAAGTCTGTGACATTCAAGTTGAAATGAATTAAGTGTGTGTGCACGTGTGTTTATGTATGTCGGAGGACAGCAAATTTCACTTGTTTCAACAACAGGCACAGGGTGATTACCTCCTATTTAGTAGTTTTGAAGTAGGCCCCATGTAAGATTTGCACTGTCACAAGAGGAAGCATGTGATCTCTCACTGCCCAGAATCAGTATGTTTTGTTTGGACAGAAATGTGTTCATTGTTATTGGAATGTGTATTTCAATTCAATAATTTAGCAGCAGGCTTTTAAGCATCTAAATAAATTAACAAACACAGAAAAAGCTGAAATAATTCAGCAAGTCTGGCAGCATCGGAGGAGAAAGGAACAGAGTTAATGTTTGACTCTCGTTGGTTAAGACATCAATGGTCTTCAAACAACCCATCTGTTGAATGTTAGAATGACTTACATATCTTGCTTTGACTAGAGTACTATTGATAATGACATCTTTCTTGGACATCTGGATCAATTCACTCAAGAATTTCACAGAAAAAAGAATGCCTGATAAATTTTAAAAATTAAAAGCCATTTATCCATTCAAAGGTTAAAAAATGACCTTGTCTGAATTTTAAAGGCAAACCCCCATCTTTCAAGAAAATGGGCAACAAAATTATAGTAACATTTAGGAACAAACTTGGTTGTTACAATGGCAATGGTAAAAACTGCATTCAAACTCTACTATTAATTTAAATATACTGTTTGTTCACTGACTGGACATTATGGCTTATTCTAAGATTCTTACCACCACAAATGCTTGAAATAAACTCTTTTTCAGGAACGATCTAAAAAGTATACAGATCCTAGAAATCCAACTGAGGGAAAAGGCACACTGTTGAGATTGGAAATACTTTGTCAAAGTACTGGAGGGGGTACATCTCTACGACTGAATTCTCGATAAGTGGTTTGTATAAACAATGCTTAATAATTTTACAGCCTATAAACAGATCTTTTGCTCAACCTTAACTGTCAACAATTCAACAATGAGCATTGGCTTTGTATTCTAAACAATTAGAATTAAACAATAGAACTTAAGTTTTCATTCAAAATCAAGATGAATAGACTATAGCTTTTATCCTTTCCACTTTATAATAGAGCCAGAATGTGTACAAAAGTAAAAAAAAAGTGTTAATACTTGAATTCTATTTAGAAAGTACTACTGCTGAAAGAATAAAACCTGAGTCTAATGCTGTACCAAGATTTTTCATTTGAAATTTCTTCCTGGTCCCTTGATAAGATCAGGCTGCCCAGGAATCCCTTCTATCGACGTAAGGAGCAACAAAATTATCTCAGTCCCATGGCTCTTATGTATGTTGATGAGGAGTGAACAACTTATCGCATGCCATGCATCATGTGACATCAAGAAGTACAGTTATAGAAAAAAAAAGCCACGGTGTGCTTCTTTAATTGGCTAAACAGGTCAATTATTCTGTAAGGTGGAACAATGTAATCCTCATAATCCAACACTGAAACTAAGAATGAGTCCACAAGTGGAAGTTTATATTCCCTGACTCCTCCATCCTGGGACTGGTAGGGTGGGACAGGAAGGGAAAGGGTGTAAGATTGGGATCTATTAACGGCAGAAGAGTGTCTTAGTTTATCCACCTCCACTGGCATTTTGTCAGCTTAGAAGAAGGCATCGAGCAACACACCTGCCCATTGGCCAACTGAGGTCCTTTTATAGGAATTAATACCCAAGCTACCTCGTGAAACCACGAGGTAAAGCTACAGGCTTTTAGTAGGCTTTGGGGTGGGGTGGGGTGGGGTGGGGGTGAGGGGGAAGAAAAGCAGGTGATTTCCCTCCTGTTTAGACACCCTGAACCTCACTAAACCTCCATATCTCTCAAACACAGTTCCTCGATCCTATTACTTTTTGCACTCATCCTGGCAAAACCTCCCACACACTTTTTAATCTGGTTTCCTGGCTCCTCAGAGTGAGTGGCAGACGGCAAGTGGTTCCAGCAAGGCACTACTCCCCATGTCACCCACTGCCGAGAACCGTCAGCCCTATGGTTGTCTGACAACACTTAGAGGTGGTAGCTTCTTCAGATGGGAGCATAATTTCCAACTACTAGTCAAATGAGCTCGTCAACTATCATGCAATGATATTTTGTGGGAGGCAGCAAGAAAATAGATGGCACAAGAAGGAGTGAATGCAGATGGGATGAGGGGATGACAAATATCTGCTACCAGAAGCAGGTAATCAATTCAGTCCATGATATTATAGATGTAATAGGGCGCATCAGAAAATTCCAGACAGTATGGGTAGGGAGAGGGGCTCCCATTAAGGCCCAAGATTGCCAGTGAATACATGCCAACTTCTGGTATCAGCTTACATGTTAAACTTTGAAAATTCTTCAGAAGACACCTCATTTTGAGGTGCTCCTTGTTAGCCAACCTACATTGGCAGTGCCCCTCTTACACTGGGGCTTTCAATCATTCAGTGCAGAACGATCTCCTAATGCTAAGCCAACCTCAAAAACCTGCCATCTGCCCTTAATTAAATGCGGCTCCTGGAGATAGTCACCCAATTGGATGCCACTTCCTCCAACATTGCTTTCGAGATTTTGCTGTAGGTTATATGTAGGTTCTCAACTCATATTTCATGCCAATAGCATAATCGAGACCTGAAAAGTACTGCCCACCATTTTTTCATGCGAGCCACAAACTATAAGCACAAGTCTTGTTGACACTCCTTTCCGAGCAAAACATTCCCGATACAACCCTGAAAATAAAAAATGGTAAACTGCCAAAGTGACAAATGAGACTAATGAAGGAACACATTACAACTTTTCTAGGCAGTATTAAATAAATAGCTAGATTTTTACCATTTAGTGAGATGTCACAGATATGTTACTGTAGTTGGCTGTTAAACCAACCATTTAATCAACTGAGATAAAACTTCAGGCTTAAAATTATTTGTTCCCCTTTGAATCAGTTCAAACAATGACAAATAAGTTCAAATAACACGTTTTTCTTAACGTGTAACAACTTAATACCCAACATAATTTTTTACAAAGCACATAATTTTTAAGTAAATATTTTTATTTGTAACAATATGGTATCTCAGTTATAATTTGTTTATGGTCTGACTCATTGACAATTCAGGCAGCATCCAAGGAGCAGCGAAATCGACGTTTCGGGTAAAAACCCTTCATCAGGAATAATGAAGGGCTTTTGCCCGAAACGTCGATTTCGAAGCTCCTTGGATGCTGCCTGAACTGCTGTGCTCTTCCAGCACCACTAATCCAGAAACTGGTTTCCAGCATCTGCAGTCATTGTTTTTACCTCATTGACAATTCAGTTTGTTAGTTGTGACTTTCACAGTCTGTTGGCAGTTTCTGGAAAAGCCATCACACCTGTGACTTTTTCTTTGATTAATGAGTCTTTCAACTCATCACTATAAACTGAAGGAGACCCATGCCCTTTCTGGGCTTCAGTGATTTATTTGCCTTCAGTGCAATGCAAGAAAGGTATCTTCTGTAAAGAAAGTCACACCTGTTTAAAGCTAATGAAAACCTCAATATGTCATTGTCGAGACAAGCAGAAATGCATGTTAAGGTAGACAAAGGATTTATTCAAGTTATATGAATGCAGTTTTGTCACAACCTGTCAATTTAAAGAGGTATTAGACCTTCCTCAATGGCATTCCATACAGTGTCAAGTTTTGAAGTTACTATTTCAGATTTTGAATGTAGTTAGATGGAGGACTTTCCATAGAACAATGCAGGATAATTTAAAGAAGTGAAATCGAAGTCTTTAACATTTTTGATCTATTTTAGATATTTAGGGCAATTAACAAAGTGATTGACTTATGAGCTGCTAAAAAGACACATCTGCAAGAGTAAATGTACATGCAAAAAATAACAATCTGGAAATGAAGAGTACTTTCAATACTCTGAAAACTGTAAATCTTAAAAAAGAATCAGTGCATGTGCTGATGCTCAATGGAAGTTGAAACAATTAATATATTTTTCCTACGTTACCTTAAATTTGCAATATATACTTTCATACTTTAAAAAATTAACATTTGACCAATCTTATCAAATGATTGATTTTAAATAATAGTTTTTGTATTTATATTCAATGCTTCAGCATCCAAAAGTCATAGAATTGTTTTAATCTTGCCATATAAATTAACTCATTTGAAGAAAAAGCATTATTTGCAAATTTAAAATGTATTGAAAGGCATTTTGTTTTAAATGGCAACTGAAGAAAATAAACTCTAATCACACACTAAAGTGAATTGAATTGCTTCTAAATTGTCCTGATGTCACTAAGTTTGATATACACCACTCTTTTCGATTCAATCACCCAAAGTCACTTTCTGTAGCACTGCATCACTTTAGATTCCAGTTCCATTTTCAAGTCTAAAACCTCTGTTATGTTAGACTGGTATCCAAGATAGTTATTGTATATAGCAATGATTAGGCAATAGTCCAGAGTAATACTGGCAATTTGCAATTTGCTGTGAAGCCTTTAAGTATGCTGTGGGAACAATAAGGGTTACATGAGATTATACATGTGAAAAAGGCTGCTTGTAAAAAAGACTGTAATTAGTTATCACTTTCATTATCAGTACAAAGTTTTTAAATAATAAATGCAGGTGAGTGGCGTTGGTGGGTGCGGAAGTGGTGGCAAACACGGCAGTAGGGGTGGCAGAAGTCACTGAGTGTGTGACATCAGCGATGATGTGAGGGGCGGAAGTGATGTCACGTGTGATGCATGAGGAATTGTGAGGGCCGGAAGTGGTTGGGGGAGTGGCCAGCAGAGTTTGGACCCGAACAGGACACCACTCACCTGCATTCTGTTGACACGCCCCCCACAGATCCCACTGTCACCATTCCCCGCCCCCAGAACCCTGAGGGGAACACCATCCAGGTACTGGCTCTGACCCCACTCCCAGCTCTACACCCACACCAGATCCCAGCTCCCAGCCCTGCCGAGTTTTCACCATCCCTCCAGACCTCCCCCTCACTGAGGATGAACGATCAGTCCTCAGCAAAGGACTCACCTTCATCCCCCTCCGTCCACACATCAATGAATTTAATACACGCCGTGACGTCGAACACTTCTGCCGCGCCTCCACCTCCGAGCTTACTGTCACAATCAGGACTCCCGCCCACCTTCCGAGGACCCCTTTGCCCACCACCAACACACTGCATCCAACTGGACACCCCGCGCTGGCCTATTACCTGCCCTCGTCCTCTTCATTGCCAACTGCCGCCAGGACATTAACTGCCTCAACCTGTCTACCTCCCTCCCCCACTCCAACCTCTCACCCTCACAACGCGCAGCCCTCCAATCCCTCTGCTCCAATCCCGACCTCACCATCAAGCCAGTAAAGAGGGCGCAGTGGTAGTCTGGTGCACTGACCTATACACCACTGAAGCCAAACGCCAACTCAAGGACACCTCTTCCTACCGCCCCCTCGACCATGACCCCACCCCCCCATCACCAAACCATCATCTCCCAGACCATACAGAACCATGACCC
>NC_057711.1:50951085-50974881 GCF_004010195.1 Chiloscyllium plagiosum
CTCTCTCTCTCTCTCTCTTGCACTCTCGCTCTCGCGCGCTCGCTCTCGATCACGCTCTCTCTCTGCGTGCGCTCTCGCTCTCTCTTGCTCTCTCGCGCGCTCGCTCTCGCTCTCTCTTGTGCGCTCTCTCTCTCGCGCGCTCGCTCTCACTCTCTCGCACTCTCTCTCTCGCTCTGTCTCTCTCGCTCTCTCTGTCGCGTGCTCTCTCTCGCGCTCGCTCTCTGTCTCTCTCGCGCGCTCTCTCTCGCGCTCGCTCTCTCTCTCGTGCTCTCTCTCACGCTCGCTCTCTGTCTCTCTCTCACGCTCTCTCTCTCTCGCGCTCTCCCTCTCTGTCGCGGTCTCACTCTCTCGCGCTCTCTCTCTCTCTCTCGAGCTCTCTCTCTCTCTCTCGCTCTGTCGCTCACTCTCTCTCTCGCTAGCACTCTCGCTGTCGCGCGCTCGCTCTTGATCTCGCTCTCTCTCTCGTGCGCTCGCGCGCTCACGCTCTCTCTCTCGCGCTCTCTCTCTCGCACTCGTTCTCTCTGCGTGCGCTCTCGCTCTCTCTTGCTCTCTCGCGCGCTCGCTCTCACTCTCTCTTGCGCGCTCTCTCTCTCGTGCGCTCGCTATCGCTCTCTCACACTCTCTCTCTCTCTCGCTCTCTCTCTCGCTCTCTCGCGTGCTCTCTCGCGCGCTCCCTCTCTCGCGTGTGCGCTCTCTGTCTCTCGCTCGCACTTGTTCTCTCTCTTGCATGCTCTCTCTCACATTCGCTCTCTGTCTCTCTCTCGCGCGCTCTCTCTCGCGCTCTCTCTCACGCTCGCTCTCTGTCTCTCTCTCACGCTCGCTCTCTGTCTCTCTCCCACGTGCTCTCTCGCGCTCGCTCTCTCTCTCGCGCTCTCTCTCACGCTCGCTCTCTGTCTCTCTCTCGCGCGCTCTCTCTCGCGCTCTCTCTCACGCTCACTCTCTGTCTCTCTCTCGCGCGCTCTCTCTCACGCTCTCTCTCACGCTCGCTCTCTGTCTCTCTCTCGTGTGCTCTCTCTCTTACGCGCTCTCTCCTTCTCCCTCTCCCTCTCTCTCTCTGTCATGGGGACCAGGAGACTCTGTCTATATATTGTGCACTGTCCACTTTTACTACATTTGGGATGGTAGATAACAAGCACAAGAAGAGTGTGTCCTAAAGACTCAGGGATGGAACTTGGACGAGAGAATGTAGGTGTTGCACCTTTACTTCAACCCATTTACTCCATCAAGCATTGATTTATAAGCAGAGCGCCTTACCACCTGACAGGCGAAGCGTTTTCTCCAAACAGAGTTTTCTAAGTTGATCTATTTCCACCATTGGTTTCCGGAATAAGCTGCAGCAGGTTCCTGTCCACAGGAACTGTTATGTATTTCCCTGTTGATGCAGCATTTCTTCCTTCCCCATTTACAGTTCACTTCCTCCACTGTTCTCTTTTATTACCAGTCATCCAACTATTCCTCCCAGCTACCTCCTTTGTTCCCCACACAATCATCTGTCCCTAGCTACCTTGGTCTTTTAGTTGCTCGGAAAGACTGGCACCTATGCTTTTAACCTCATCCTCAAACTGCTAACAATGTATGTTTCTTTCAATGTTGATGTGGCAAGTGCATTGATGTAATGTGGGATAAGCTTCAGAATGGAATCTGCCTGGTAAAAATACATGGAAGCAACGATTGAACATGCCAAGGGTCTTTTACCAGTAAATATATATGTTTTGTCAATGATTCATGAACTTGTAATATCCTTAGACTCAAAACAGCAAGCCCTACATCCATTAAATTACAGAGACATGTTGAACTGTTTTAAGATTAAAGCTAGACAAGCAGGAGGCTGGACGAACACAGTAAGCCAGGCAGCATCAGGAGGTAGAGAAGTCGATGTTTTGGTGTAACCCTTCTTCAGGACTTCACGATGAAAGCAGCAAGGCCCAGTAAGCTACTTTGTAATAATTCTTGACAGTCTCACAAAGAAATGAAACCAAACAGACAACCTAGCATTAACCCAGGTGCCAGAAATTGCAATGGTAAGAACAGCCGTGTTGACCTGCCAAGTCCTCCTTACTGATATCTGGAGACGAGTGCCAAAATTGGGACAGCTGAGTCACAAACTAGTAAAGCAACAGTAACATATGGAACTAGACCTTACAACAAGGTCCCAGACACCATCATTACCATCCCTGGCTATGTCTTGACCCACCAGGAGGACAGGCCCAGCAGATTTGGTAACAGTGATACAGTCAGGAGGGAATTGCAATAGGATTCATCTACATTGACTCCAGTTATGACGAAATCATGTGGCACTGGGTCAAACATCAGCAAGAAAACATCCTGCTGATTATCACATTGTTCTCATACTCTATAACTCTATGATTCTATGACTCCATGACTCTATAGCTTGTCACTGCCTGCCACTCCATGTTGAACACCACTTGGTGGGAGCACTGAAAGTGGCAAGGGTGTGGATTGTACTCTGGGTGGGGCTTTCAATTTTCACCACCAAGAGTGACTCAGCAGCAGCTCTACAGAATGAGCTGGTTGAGTCCTAAAGACATAGTAGCTGGACTGGGTATATGGCAGGGAACCATTGAGAGGGAAAACCATACTTGATTCATCTCTACCAACCCAACCACAAATGAATCTGTCCATGACAGTATCGATAAGAGCAAACACTGCACTATCTTTATAGAGATGAAGTCTCACTTTCATATTGAGAATACCTTGCATCGTGTCTTGTGACGCTATCAACATGCCGAATGGGTCATATTTCAAACAGATCTAGCAACTCAAAACTGGGCATCCATGAGTTATTGTGAGCCATCAGCATCAGTAGCATCATGTTCCAGCACAACATGTAACTTCATGGCCTAGCATAACACCAGTCAACCATTACCATCAAGCCAGGGAATCAACTCTGGTTCAATGGACAGTGCAGGAAGACATGCCTGGAACAGCACTAGGCATACTTGAAGATGAGGTATCAACCTGGTGAAGCCACTAAACAGGACTACTTCCATGCCAAACAGCATAAAAAACAAGTGACAGACAGAGCTAAGCAATCCCACAACAAACAGATCAGATGAAGTCTGAATGTTGTGAACAATTAAACAACTCAGTGGAGGAGGAGGCTCCACACACATCCACATTCTTAATGATGGGAGAATCTAGTACATTAGTGCAAAAGATAAGACTGAAGCATTTGCAACAATTTTCTGCCAGTGGTCCCCAGCATCACAGATACCAGCCTTCAACCAGTTTTATTCACTCCATGTGACATCAAGAAATGGTTGGCGTGACTGGATGCTATGGCACTATTTGCAACTCCTCAGTTACGGAAGTCCATCTCCAAGTGTAGCAAGTCATGGATAATATCCAAGCTTGAGCTGAAAAGTCACAAATTACATTTGATCCCCACAGATGCCAATGATTACTTTCAATAAGAGACAATCTAACAATCACCCCTTGACAATTCCAACATTGAATCCTCCACTATCAACATCTTATGGATTACTATTTACTAAAAACAGCACACTAAATACAATGGCTACAAGAGCAAATCAGAGACTAGGAATACTGCTCTCAGTAACTCACCTTCTGAGTCCCTAAGGCTGTCCACCATCCACAAGTCATAATTCAGGAGTGTGATGGAATACTCCTCACTGAATATAGTGCAATCATCGGCGAACAACCCCAATTATGATGGAGGGAAGGTCATTAATAAAGCAACTGAAGATGGTTGGGCTGAGGACACTATCCTGTGGAACCTCTACAGAGATATTCTAGAACTGAGATGTTTGGAGGAGGGTAGCTCCAACATCATTCTAGAAGTTGACATCATCCATCAAAAATCAACCCACTTGATTGGCATCACATATACAAACATCCATTCCCTCCATCACCAATGCTTAGTAGCAATTGTACAGATCACCCACAAAATGCAGTGCAGAAACTCATCAAGACTCTTTTGATAGCACATTCCAAACCCATGGCCACTACCATCTAGAAAGAGAAGGACCGTAGATGTACAGGAAAACTATTACATGCAATTTCCCCTTAAAGCTACTCACCATCCTGACTTAGAAATATATCGCTGGTACTTCAGTGTTAATAAGTCAAAATACTTGAATTCTCCCCCTAACAACATTGTGAGTCTACCTGTCGCACAGCAGCTCAAGAAGGCAGTCACCACAACCTTTGCAAGGGCAACTAGGATTGGACAATAAATGCTGGTCCTGCCAGTGATGCCCACATCCCATGAGTGAATTGAAAAGATGTCATCCTAAAAATCTAATGTTTTGGTAAGTTTGTTCATAACAGAAGCTGCACATTTTTAGGTTTGAACTTGTATAATTCATCTATGGAGGTCTGAATAGTGAAACATGAAGATTTGTTTGATGTCAATTGTAATCCAAGGACTCAGACCTGAAGTTCCAGGGAGTGCTTGGGAAGTGGATGTCATTGTTAACTCTTCAAAGCAAAGTATCAGTCAATTGTTGAAAATAAAATGTACTGTTGACTATTTCCTGCAATCATCCTGTTGTAAAGAGTTTATAGCAGTGGCTCTTGACATCTACTTTTTTCATCTAGTTCATTAGACTTGGGTTTCCTGTTGGAAATGTATCACTCTTTAGTTCTGAAAATTCTGTCTACTGGTAATATATCTAATAGAAAAATTACAGGAAGATATTGTCTTATAATTATCATGACTCCTCTAGAATCTAAAAGCTGTTTGTCTTCCTTCCCCTTCAATTTGTATGGATATTCCAATTTTGCTAAAGAGAGTGGCAGTCTTTAGAATTCCCCAGCTTTTAAAAACAACCGACTAATTCAATGGAAACCTTCACAAGTTTTTTGGCACTGTTTCCAGAAAGAAAAGAAAATGATGTATTTGTCCTCAATTTATGATATGTCTGTTTCAACTCATGTCATTTAGAGAAGGAATTTTCCCATCCTTAGCCGGTCTGGCCTACATGTGACTGCAGACCTGTAGTCACGTGATTGACTCTTAACTGCTGTCTGTGCAACCAGTGACTCCCACGTACTGTAAATTAACGAAAATAAATCAGCCCAACAAATAATGTACTTGTCACCTCAAGCTCAATTGTTCTGAAGGAAGCCTGCATCTGACCTGTGATCATTAAAAATGCAGTAAACCTTGCTGTAGTTATTTGTCCCCATTTAAATTGTAATAAAGTTTTAAGTACTTCTGATATAATTCTCTGGCCCCTACGTTGCAATAAAATAAAAACACATAATCAGTGTGGCATTGGCATATCATCAGGTTTTTGCCCATTTTTATTTGCTTGACACAATGAAAATTGGTGCACTTAGAAAACAAGGCAGAGAAAAAAAGGTCTCTGATGCATTAACATTCCAAGAGGAGTTTTTTTCTGTGGTAAATTACTTTCTGGTCCTCTGGGATTTGGCATGAGCTTAAGTATGCATTTATAAAATGATATAAATCCTTCTCAATGCTTATGAGTAAATCATTGGACTTTGAACAAAGCCAAATTCAAATCCATTCTGTGCACTCATTTTATATTCAAGCTTTCAATATTCAACATCTGATCAATTGGAAGCTATACTAGGAGGGGGTATCCCCAGGCTGAGCCACCATGGCATTACAGTATAATGGAGAACAGATGGGGCAAGGGTAAGCCACAAACCTTTTTGCATATATTATTTACAATACATAACCTGGGAAAATAAAATATGTTCCAAAGGAGCTTCAATAAAAGTAAATAGTTCTTCTTCTGAGTCATCAAAAACCTCCAATTAATGATAAGTATAGAATTAAAATCCTTCATTCGTTGTCCCTCAATTTGAAGGTATCATAAATTTCTACCATTCATGTTCATTTAATTGAACATATCAATTCTTGACCCACATATCTTTGTGATACTGGGGTAAAATGTCCCATGATATCGTGGAATTTGGAGTGCAGGAAGCAAATTGTTTTCTTTCTTACTCTGCGAAAGGTTATTAGATTATATGTAGATCCTCTGGGTTGTGTGGATAAAGTATAAATGGTATTGTTTTTGTTTTAAATCTGGCAATATTAGTTTTGAAATGTAGCAGCAAATTTCTCTGCAGTAAGAAATTAATAGCAATAGCTAATAGAGAGTACAAAGGAAAGAATATATTCTAATTAGATTTAGCAATAATTTCAGCTTTTCTAAAGGTATACACATCCTAAGAGAATATTTTAAAATAAGCAAATTGGTAATACAATGAGAAGCCTGATAAGAATGGTCTGTACTCATTTTTAAAAATTGCTCTTCAAGTTTTATTTTTTAATGCTATGTTAATTGTCCAATCATAGACACTGTTGGGCAATTTATTTTGAGTTTTGCAAGAATAAGCTGTTTGGGTAGAGGTAGTACCTTGCCAGCTAAAACTACATGTTGTTTCTCTCATATTTTGAAATGCTTTATGAGGGAAATTAGCTTGTCTGGATCTAATTTATTGAATTTCTTTATTCAGAATTAGTGTCCATATAGATTGATTCCCTACAGTATGGAAACAGGCCATTTGGCCCAACACGTCCACATCGACCCTTTCAGAGTAACCCATCCACACTAATTTCCCTCTGACTAATGCACCTAACACTATGGGCAATTTAGCGTGGCCAATTCATCTAACCTGCACGTCTTTGGAGTGTGGGAGGAAACCGGAACAAACTCATGCAGACAGGGGGAGAATATGCAAACTCCACACAGACAGTCACCCGAGGCTGGAATCGAACCTGAGGCCCTGGTGCTATGAGGCAGCAGTGCTAACCACTGTGCCACCCTGATATACAAGACAGTTACTAATAACTTAAGAAAGTAACTAGAAATTATATATTTTTCAGTGAGTGGCTGGGATTTGGAATGTGCTACTTGAGGAAATCTACCTTAGATTATTTCAAACAGAAACAAAAAACGAGTTTTGAGAAGGTTTGTAGCTCAGGTTGAGGTTCTGGATGTAGGTTTGCTCACTGAGCTGGGAGGTTCATTTTCAAACGTTTCGTCACCCTATTAGGTAACATCTTCAGTGGGCCTTAGGCGAAGCAGGGTACATGATTCCTGCTTTCTATTTATATGATTGGGTTTCTTTGGGTTAGTGATGTCCTTTCCTGTGGTGATGTCATTTCCTGTTCTTTTTCTCAAGGGGTGGTAGATGGGGTCTAACGTGATGTGTTTGTTGATAGAGTTCGAGTTGGAATGCATGCTTCTAGGAATTCCCATGTGTGTCTCTGTTTGGCTTGTCCTAAGATGGATGTGTTGTCCCAGTCGAAGTGGTGTCCTTTCTTATTTGTATGTAAGGATACTAGTGAGAGTGGGTCATGTCATTTTGTGGCTAGTTGGTGTTCATGTATCCTGGTGGCTAGTTTTCTGCCTGTTTGTTTAATGTAGTGTTTGTTACCAACCCAAAGAAACCCAATAATATAAATAGAAAGCAGGAATCAAGTACACTGCTTCACCTGAGGCCCACTGAAGATGTTACCTAGTAGGGTGACGAAATGTCTGGAAATGAACATCCCAGCGCAGCGAACACACCTACATCCAGAGAAACAAAAAAGTACATGACAGAGAAAACATTGAAGAGATACACTGGGGAGCTAAGATGAGGTAGATAAAACTGACTTATGTTGAGTGTAAACAACAGCACAGATTAGTTGGACCAAATAACTTGCTCATGTGCTGCATTTTCTGTTTATTATTTTATGTAATCTGCTTTGTAACTTTATAAATCTCAATTTGATCACCCATAAAACGTCTAAGCTCAAGGGAATACCTGGCATGTTTACGCAACTTGTTAAGTAAACCTTAGACCCTAATAGTATTTTGGTTAATCAACACAATATATCAATTGTTTCTCTTTATCTATCTAATTGGTAAAGTCTTCAAAGAAATCTCCAAGGAATTTGTCAAATATGACTGACCTTGTGTGAGTGACACATGCTGTCTGGGTCTCATTGTAGTACCGC
Source organism: Chiloscyllium plagiosum (assembly GCF_004010195.1). NCBI lineage: Eukaryota > Metazoa > Chordata > Chondrichthyes > Orectolobiformes > Hemiscylliidae > Chiloscyllium > Chiloscyllium plagiosum. The sequence continues at coordinate 50,959,052 of NC_057711.1, forward strand.
AGTCTGATGATACACTAGAACTTTTGTTGGCTTGTGAGTACAACTATTTTGTAGTTAAATATTCACTAGCATTGTTTGAGAAAACTGAGTTGGCACAGATGATCTGGTGTTGGATCTCCCTCTGAAGTCTCTTGTGGGAAGTGGCTGCAAAACTATGGAAGTCTTGGCATATTCCAGAAGCTCTCCTTCAATATATATTGATAGTAGCATATTTGCTTGAGGAAGTCTGGGTTGATATATTTCATTTTGGGAACATTCAAGTACTGGTAATGTATCTGAATACAGAATTGCAGAGATTGAGAGTAACTTGCAAATCTGGTGCAGAGTGGGCAGCAACACTGCAAACATCCTGAACATTATAACATGTAGTTGTGTGATAGTCAGTTTAGTTTTGGCACAGGAGTACCAGAAATTAAACAATTTTTGATCAAGGCAGTATTTAATCCTCACATCAGAGGACAGTTAAATTTTGAGGTGACTAGCCCCATTTAGGTGGATTTTAAATAGTATGGGGGATATTACACTGGCTTGGTTTCTCATGGTCGCCAATGCAAATTTTGAGGGGGAAGGTTTCAAACCTCCTACTTAAGACTGTTGCAGTCATGTTGTCAGGAAGCAGTTGCAGGACTGTGATGGCGGATTTGCTCCTGGTGTTCTGGTTTCCTCCCAAAGTCCAAAGATCTGCAGGTTAGATAGATTGCCCATGTTAAATTCCACTGTAGTGTCCAGGGTTATGTAGGCTATGTCAGTTAGCTATGCCAAGTGAGGGATTATGGTGATAGGGTTGTGGGGGGGGAGGGAGTCTGGGTTGCTCTTCGGAGGGTCATTTGATGGGCTGAATGACCTCTTTTTGCAGTCTAGGGATTCTATAACTTTTGTGGAATCTAAATCTTTGAAGCACAATCTGCAGAGCTTTGTGATGAACTGAGTCAAATTCTTTTAGGTTGACAAAATCAATGAAGAGTTGATGGTGTTGTTCTTGATGAGTTTCTGAGATTTGTCCAGCAATAAAGACAATTTCAGAGATTTTACTGGGTTACTCCTTATTATATGATTAAATGTTAAATTATTTCAATGATTTGATAGGACAAAACTACAATTAGCAAGCAAAGACATGTATCAAGGGTGGAATTTCCCCAAAGAAAGGAGTTCAATTTTCCAAAAGAAAATGCCATGGGTGACAAAAGACATAAAGGGCAGCATAAGACTGAAAGAAAAATTTGCAAAAATGCAAAAAGTATCAGCATCTTACAGACTGGGAGTGATTCAACATAAAATACAAAAAGGGACCATGATAGCAACATCAAAGAAGATCAAGATCAATACAAATGACTTTATATTTTATTATGAAAAGAGTTGTTATTGTAATACACGTTCCTTGAAAGCTGATAATGGTAATATTATTAATGAAGATGAAGTGTCGGACATGTTGAATAAATTATTTGGATATAGGGACCAATTGCAATCTTTCCAAATTTGCTAATGACACAAAACTGGATAGGATTCTAAGTTGTGAGGAGGATGTAAAGAGATTTCAAGAAGAATTAGACAGGCTAAGTGAATAGGCTCGAACGTGGCAGATGGATATAATGTAAATAAGTGGGAATTTATTCAATTTGGTTAAAAGATAGGCAGAATATTTCTCAAATGGTGAGAGGTTAGGAAGTGCAGGTGTCTAAATGGAACTAGATGTCTTAGATTATAAATTGTTAGATGCTACAATGCAGATAGATTAAGCAATTAGGAAGAAAGACAATATATTTATCTTCATCACAAGGGGATCTGAGTATAGAGTTAATGGTGTCTTTCTGCAATTGTGCAGAGTTTTTGTGAAATATTATGTACAGTTTGGTCTCTTTATTTACTTGCATGGAAAGATTGCAATAAAAGTTCACCAGACTAATCCTTTGGATGGCGGGGCTATTTTGTGAGAAGTAATTGAGGAATCTGGGTCTGTATTCCCTCGACTTTCAAAGAGTGAGCAGTGATGTTATTGAAACATACAAAATTATGACAGGGTGTGACAAGGTGAATATAGATAAAATGTTTCTCCAGAATGTCAGTCTAAACCCAGGGAAGATTAGACGTAGACAATTAAGACCAAGATGAAGAGGAATTTCTTCACTCAGAATGGTGCAGGACTGTGAAAGTTCAATCATTGAAGATAAACATTCATGGCAATAAGGGATATTGAGATGGTGCAGTACAGTGGCAAATCAACCATCATAACATTGAATGACAGAGCAGACTTGTTCATCTGGCCTATTCTTGGTCCTAACTACGTTGTCTCAATATTTACAACAGAGAAAGATGAGAGCATGTTAGGTATGGAAACTAACAATGAATCAGAGCTAGGAACTCACTAATGTTAACATAAATAATATAACTAATAAATGAAAAAAATGACACTTGTTAACAATTGCAAAAATTCAGAAAACAGATTATCTTTTCAATTGTCTCTTAGAATCATAGAGATGTACAGCACAGAAACAGACCCTTTGGTCCAACTCATCCATGCCGACCAAATATCCCAACCCAATCTAATCACACCTGCTAGCACCTGGTCCATATCCCTCCAAACCCTTCCTATTCAGAAACCCATCCAGATGCCTTTTAAATGTTGCAATTGTACTAGCCTCCACCACTTCCTCTGGCAGATAATTCCATACATGTACCACCCTCTGCATGAAAAAGTCTCTTTTGTATCTTTCTGTCTTTCCCCTCTCACCCTAAACCTATGCCCTCTAGTTCTGGACCCTCCTACCCCAGGGAAAAGACTTTGTCTATTTATCATATCCATGCCCCTCATGATTTTAAAAACCTCTATAAGGTCACCCCTCAGCCTCTGACACTCCAGGAAAAACAGCCCCAGCCTATTCAACCTCTCCCTTTAGCTCAAATCCTCTAGCTCTGGCAACATCCTTGTAAATCTTTTCTGAACCCTTTCAAGTTTCACAACATCTTTCCAATAGGAAGGAGACCAGAATTGCACACAATATTCCAACAGTGGCCTAACCAATGTCCTGTACAGCCGCAATATGACCTCCCAACTCCTATACTCAATGCTCTGACCGATAAATTTAATTTAAAGTAAAATGGAATATCCTGATTTGGTGATAATGTGATCAATTCTTCCTAGAGGCAGGCCTATTTGACCTGAGATCAGAACCTACAGAGAAGCAAATGATTTCAAGATTTCAAACCTTGACAGGAGTAAATGAGTTGCTGTTCCTGGATAAAGATATACAAACTCTGAGACACAATCAAGGAGACAGAAACTGCTGCATCTGCAAAAGGCACAGGAAAATACTTTTTTGTGTTTAGGGGAAGCTGGTGAAAATTAATTCTTTGTGTTCAGGAGATGGGTGGGATATACAATGATCTATGGAACAGTGAGTCACCAGTATGAGCCTTACTGATACAAGTTGATCCTGAGAAACTTATGATCAAAGCTGATGATACCTCTGGGCAGGTAATATTCAAGAATGGAACCTCGATTGATGGATCATGTGGTTCTTTGGTTTAGTTAGTTAATCACTGGTGGCTAGTCACTGGGACATGTTTTCGTGAGACTGCAGATTTTCTTCAGAATATAGATTTATTGCACAAAAGAAGAAAGAAAGAAACCAAGAAATCTAATATACAACAGTTAAAATGATTTCAAAAGACACAGTAAATCAAAATTTCAACCACTTTCCATACACTGTTCATTATGGAAACTCTAGAGAGTCCAAACTCCATAGAAAATACTTTCTACCTCAACTGACTCTTGATAGACTTATTGCCAAATCTTTGGATATAAACATCTTGCGGGCGGCACGGTGGCACAGTGGTTCAATTCCTGCCTCAGGCAACTGACTGTGTGGAGTTTGCACGTTCTCCCCGTGTCTGCATGGGTTTCCTCCGGTTTCCTCCCACAGTCCTAAAATGTGCAGGTCAGGTGAATTGGCCATGCTAAATTGTCCTTAGTGTTAGGTAAGGGGTAAATGTAGGGGCATGGGTGGGTTGCGCTTCAGCGGGTCGGTGTGGACTTGTTGGGCCGAAGGGACTTTCCACACTGTAAGTAATCTAATCTAATCAAACCTAAGAGCTTAAACATCCCCAGTTCTAATGACCTGCAGATTTCTAAAAAAAATGCTCCTAGCTTGTAAATTTCACAAACTAATTGTTTCTGTTGAGATAATGCATTGCCTCAATTGCTTCTAAAAAGAAAACTAATTTGGCTTCTGATCTCAATAGTCGTGTCTTCTGAAAAACTTAACTCAGAATTGAATTTAAAAATAGTTCACCCTAAATATTTCTGAACTGAAAACAGTTCATGGCCTTACATATTTACTCTACCTGTCATAAAGCCAACAATATAAATATTTTTATTTGTAGTTATCCCTGACAGGTACTGGCTTAGATTACTGTGACCTCATTTTTAGAGTTAAATGCTTTTTAAAAACAACCACCACCTATCTGCCACTGTTATGAAATCCAAACTCTAAAAATGTCATATATTATGTATAGGATGCTCTTCACATTGCTCAGCAAATTAAATTGAATGATATCCAGACGTCACTGGAAAACACATACTGGTGTGGCAGGGAGAAAAGAAGATGCTGAAAAGTCAGGAAGAGCTATGTAGCTATACATTTGCGGACAGCATGATGTATCTGAGAATAACATCTTTCTACAAAAAATAGAACCTAATTATAATCAGAGGTGGCAGTACAGGCAATGTGTTATTCTTGCATGATGTAGGAGCTGGGAGATCCACATCTGCAGTAAGTTCCTGCAGCCTGCGGAACCTTGGCTCATAATTAATGAGCCGAATCTGAGCTTCAGCCACTGCAGCACATCTGCGAGGAGCAGTTATGCATTACATCCATCTACCAGGTTGCTTTGCATACAAGGACACACAACATCTTATGCATTTACATAACATGCATCTTATGGCTGTTAATTTACTTCCTTACTGCTCACTCACCTTATGCTGATGTGCTACCAAACCCTCTGGTTTGATTTCACTTTTAGCATAGAACCTCTTCAGTTATAACTTACAGGCTGTCAGCCTCTATTTTTACAACTATTTTGTGAAAAAACCACATTCATTTATCAAGTACTGGTAATAAAAACAATTCAGTGGATTGATATTTTTAAAGAAAATTTTCTTACAGCTCCATGACTTTCTAATGATTCAGTCACATCCATCCTATCAAAACAGAATCAAAGCTGAAGTAATCTAATCATTTCAGCAGATGACTTTGTTCAGTGAAATATGACAAATTAATTGTGATGCTATGAAATTTTATGTGTTGCATAATTCTAGTGTTACATCATGGCCCACATTTTCCCTCTATCAAATGTCTGCTATAGAAACTGTCATATCTGAAAGCATCTGAAAGCATTGATATTTCATGTTTGGCTTAGTTTCAAAATTAGGACATGTGCTGGATCAAGATTGAATATGCATCGATTTCGGAGAAAGGAAACGGCTACAGGTCTTCAAGACCCCTACTTTGTGAATGCAAGCAAGGGACCTGGCAACAAAGACTGTGAAGTAAACAAAAACAGAAATTGCCGGAGAAACTCATCAGGTCATGTAGCATCTGAGGAATACGAAACAGAATTAACATTTCAAGGCAAGTGACCCTTCTTCGGAACAGGACTGGGAAGTAGCTACCTTTGGGATGAAGACTAGAAGGAAACCTCAAGCTCAAAAATACAACAACAGCATGCATTAATATTGCATCTTTAATATTGAAAAACATCCAAAGGCATTTCATGGAAACGTAATGTAAAATGTCTGTCAAGGCAAATAATAATGATTGTGACAAGGTGATTAAAAATCTGGTTAAAAAACCTCATTCTGCCCATCATGTCTGCACTTGCCCTCTAAATCAGAATTATGAATCAGTGCCATCTTCTGTTTTTCCCTCTAATCCTGCATGACATTTCCATTCAAATAATGCACCAATACCCTCGTGAATGTCTCGAATGAATCTGCTTCCACCTTGTGTTCAGGAAGAGCACCTTAACTATTCATCATGTGAAAAAAAGTTCTCATTTCGATTTACTTATTTTGCAAATCACATTATTTCTGTGCCCTCTCATTTTTGATTTTTTATGATTGAGAACAATTACTTCACATTTACACTGTCCAGGCCAGAAGTTTGAAAACTTCTATCAAGTTTCCTCTTATCTTATACTCTACAAGGAAAACAGTCTCAACTTCTCCAATATATCCTCATAACTGAAATATGTTACTTCTAAAATAATTCTTGTATATCAATTCTTCACTGTCTACAATATGTTCTTGAAATAGTGCCCACAACTCGCGGTGGGAGAGCACTTTAATGAAAGTGATCACAACTGCCTCACATTTAGCATAGCCTTGGAGAATGAAAGGAGCAATTACCGAGGGAAGATATTTAATTGAGGAAAAGGAAATTATGGCGCTATCAGACAGGAGTTGGGAAGTACAGACTGGGAGCAATTGTTCCACAGGAAGGGCACACAGACATGTGGAGACTATTTAAGGAGCAGTTGTTGCGAGTGATGCACAAATTTGTTCTTCTGAGACAGGTAAGAAGGAGTAAGATTAAGGAACCTTGGATGACAAGAAGAGAGGAACTTCTCGTCAAAAAGAAGGCAGCTTACGTAAGATGGAGGAAGCAAGGATCTAGCACAGCTTTAGACAATTATGGGCTCGCTAGAAAGGAGCTCAGAATTGGACTGAAGAGAACCAGGAGGGGACGCGAAAAAGGCTTGGCAATAAGGATAAGAGAGAATCCAAATGCATTTTACTCATATGTGAGGAATAAGAGAATGATCAGGGAGAAGGTAGGGCCGATCAGGGATAGCATAGGGAACTTGTGCGTGGAGTTTGAGCAGATAGGGGAAGCCCTAAATGCGTTTTTTGTTTCAGTTGTCACCAAGGAAAAGGAACTTGTTGTAAATGAAAACTTAGAGGAGCTGGGATACAGTCTTGATCAGATCAAGATTGATGAAGTTGATGTGCTAGAAATTTTGGAAAACATTAAGTTTTGGAGAGGATGCAAAGAAGGTTTACCAGGATGCTACCTGGATTGGAGAGCTTGCCTTATGAAGAAAGGTTGAATAAGCTCAGACTTTTCTCTCTGGAGAGAAGGAGGAAGAGAGGAGACCTGATTGAGGTGTACAAACTAATGAGAGGAATAGATAGAATCAATAGCCAGAGACTTTTCCCCAGGGCAGAATTGACTGGTACGAGAAGTCATAGTTTGAAGATATTAGGAGGAAGATATAAAGGTAGGTTCTTTACACAGAGTGTTGTGAATGCATGGAATGCGTTGCCAGCTGTGGTGGTGGAAGCAGAGTCATTGGGGACATTTAAGCGACTGCTGGACATGCACATGGATAGCAGTGAGTTGAGGGGTGCGTAGGTTAAGTTACTATATTTGACATTAGGATTAAATCTCGGCACAACATCGTGGGCCAAAGGGCCTGTTCTGGGGTGCGTAGGTTAAGTTACTATATTTGACATTAGGATTAAATCTCGGCACAACACCATGGGCCAAAGGGCCTGTTCTGTGCTGTACTTTTCTATGTTCTGTGTTCTATGTTCTAACTGTAAGCAATACTCCAGCTGAGGTCTAACTAGTATCCATAAAACCATAAGACCATAAGATAAAAGCTTTCACCCAACAACATTTGATCCACTTACTATTCAAGAACCTTTCTATCTTTCTGTACACACTCAATGACTTGGCCTCCAGTGCCTTCTGTGGCAATGTATACCAAAGATTCACCACCCTCTGACCAAAGAAATTCCTCCTCATTACAGTTCTAAAGAGTTGCTGCTTCACCCTAAGGCTGTGCCCTTGGGTCCTTTTTTACTGGTGGAAACAGCTTCTCCACATCCTCTCTAACCAGGCCTGTCAGTAATCTGTAAATTTCAATGACACTCCCCCCCTTTTTCCTTCTAAATTTTGTTGAGTACAGATCCAGAGTGCTCAAATGCTCTTCATATAACAAGACCATAATTACCAGAATAATTTTTGTTAACCTCCTCTGGACCACCTTCAACACATCCTTTCTTGTATACAGAGCCCAGAATTGCTCTCAATGTTCTAAATTCGGTATGAATAAAGCACTATACAGCCTCAGTAGTACATCCCTAATCTTGTGTCCTAGCCCCTTTGAAATGAATGCTATCATTGCATTTGCCTTCCTCACTGTCAACTGAACCTACACATTAGGAAAACCCCTTTGCGCTTCAGATTTTCATGGCCTCTCCTCATTTAGAAAATAATCTACTCCTCTATTCTTACTATCAAAGTGCAAAACCTCATACTTACCCTCACCGTGTTCCATCTGCCACTTCTTTGCCCACTCTCCTAGCCTGTCCAAGTGCTTCTGCAATTTTCCCACTTCCTCAACACTACCTGTCCCTCCACCTACCTTTGTGTCTTCTGCAATGTTCCCTTGCGTCACTAGCAATACTACCCTCAGTTCCTTCATCCAAATTATTAATCTATAACATGAATAGTTGTGGTCCCAACTGATGCCTATGAAATTCTACTAATCACTAGCTGCCATCCTGAAAAAGACCCTTTATTGCCACTCTCTGCCTTCTACAAGTCAACCAAACCTCTATCCATGCCCCTCACACCATGTGCTCTTACCTAATTTTGCAGCCACCTGTGAAGCACCTTGTCGTAGGCCTTCTGGAAATCCAAACTGACACTTTTGCTGCTTTTCTTTTGTCTAACTTGCTTATTACTTCCCCAAAGAATTCTAACAGATTTATCAGGCATGATCTTCCCTTGATGAAGCCATGCTGACTCAACTCTATTTTATCTTGCAATTTCAAGCATTCCATAATCTCATCCCTATATAAATTCAGCTCAACCACCTTCCTCTTGTACTCTGTGCCCCTAAAAAGCCCTTGGAGGATAGAAGAGGAGACAAACAAAAAGAGGGGGCGATACCAAACACTATGGATGTTGAAACAAAAGATGGTTGAAAGGACTGGCAGGTCTGGAAGCAGGTGTAGAAAGAAAAAAGAGAATGTTTCTGTTCTTCTGTTTTCCTTTCCACAGGTGTTGCCATTTCTGTTGAGTACATACAACATTTTCTGATTTTATTATGCAAGAGAACAAATTTGGTTGGTTTCCAATCTCCAGTTTCATTGACCATTCAGAACCTCAGCATCCTCTAAACTGCTGTCTGAATTTCAGCCCCCATCTTGTTTCCGTCAGAAAACAATGACTGATGCTTCAATAATGTTTACTACTACCTGGGCTCAGCACATCTGCTCCTGAAATTATCATCAATATTGTTGACTTATTCAGGCTTGAATCTTCCAATGCTCTGCATTTTCATACTCTGTGAACTTAAATATCATCCAAAATGTTCTGTCTGTATCTTACTTCATTTCCTCATCATCCCAATGCTCTGACCTGCAATGATTGTTGTCCTCATTAAAATCCTTCCATAATATCACATTTCCACATCATTGTTTCCTCCTACAATCTTCCATGAACTTTCTGATCATTCAGACCTGGTATGAAATCCTTACTTCATTTACTCCAGCAATGGTGAAAGTAGCTATTGCTCTCTAATCCGTACACTCTGGTATCTTCTCTCTAAATGCTACCACAATAAGCTACTTATTGTTATGTAAAGCTGTTACCTTGTGTGTAGCTACAGCAAATGATATGAACAGCAATTTCAAGGTTGAATGAAGGTAATTGCAGTTAGATGACATTTGTGCTGCTAGACGTTGAAGGACCAGGTGTATGAAAGTTAAAGAGACAGACCTATATTTTCCCTGTAAACATTCACAATTTTGAAATCTGAATCAGTATTTGGAAAAGACTGTTTGCAACTAGTTACTTTTATCCTTGGCAATAATATTTACTGGTAATTTATTTTTTCAATTACTCCATAATTTGAATGTGTATTTGGATTCTAAATTGAAATCATCAAATGAACGTATGTGTTTAAGACTGGAGCTCAAAGTTCAAAAGAGCCTAATGATAGATATATAGTCATATTAACATTTGTAGAATCCAGTGAGTTTGGGCACCTGAAAGATGATCTAATTAAAGATGAAATTATCTTAGACCTAAGAGATTCTGCTGTGACAGTAAGGGAAGAGAATTTGTCTTTCAAAGAAGTAATAAACATATGCAGAAGCTCTGAGCATGTAAATCAATAGTTAAAGCATATACATGGTAAAAAAGGTGAGTTTCTTCACAATATGGAGAAATAGTTCAGACCTGTCCATTATGTTGAAAAGCAACAACAATGTGGAGGAAAGTTATAAGTATATCAAAGAAGGGCCAATAGAAAAATGAAAGCTGAAGGATTAGTTCCAAATATTGAAAAGGATCCTTTCTAAACAAGTAATTTCTGCATATTAAATAAATTATGGAATTTTTTTAACACCGCACTGATCTTCTTTCTTTGCAATAGACTAGACAATGCTAAAGGTTGTCCCTGGAAGCATCTGAGTCACTTGGGTCAGGCTTCCAGATTGACATTTAATGTTAGAAGGATGGAACTTGGCATAGCTTGCTATCTATGCCTGTGTTTATAACGAGATGTTCCTTGTGTAATATAAACTGATCTCAAGCTGAAAGTTGTCAAAGAGTGAGGTGACCATCATGTTATTTGTATACCTGTGCTATGTTCATTTGATAAAATGATTCAAACAGGTGATTGACATAGATCAAACTACCAGCCCTAGAAATATCAACCAGTGCTCAGAGTCAGGGGAAAGTCCCTGTCAGGTGGTAGTACTTACTAGGCAGCTGTCTCCTTCAGATGCAAGACGTACTAGAAGAGGTTGAAGACCTATTGGAATGTTCTCCAATACTTTGGCTAGAAAGCAGGATGCTGCCTTCACACCTTGGAAATTAACACATTCTGTGTGAATTGTCTGTTTGCACTGAACCATTCTCAATTATCATGGGTCTTTTTTTTGATTAATTAACTAATAGAACATATTTAAACCGCTAGTTCTTAACGAATTTCATAAACTATCTGTACAGTTGACTGTCTACATTTGGTGATTATGGTTCCTAAATCCCAAAATCTAACAGGGGATCAGATTAAAAATAAACTTGCCGAGCACAAGGAAAATCTGCATGCAAGTCTTTGTAGAGGAATAAGATAAACAAGCTAATGAAGACTACAGAGCAACCCCAATTATTTGAACATCAACTATCCGAATTTTGGATGATCCAAACATGATCTCAAGGTCCCGTAAAAATGTTATTAAGTTTAAATAGAAGGACAGCAAGAGCAGGAAGCTTGGGCTGGTGGCAGGAGCAGGAACAGGGCCACCATGGAACCCTGTTCCTGCTATTGCCGACACCACGGGACACTGTACCTCCTATTACTGCTGCCACAGGACCATGTTCCAGCTATTGCCGCCACCATGGGACCCTGTTCCTGCTATTGCCGCTACCACGGGAACCCTGTTCCTGGAATTGCTGCCACCATGGAACCCTGTTCATGGAATTGCTGCCACCATGGAACAGTGTCCTTGGCAGCGGCAATAGTAGGTACAGGGTTCCATGGCGGCGGCAAAAGCAGGATCAGAGTCCTGTATTGCTGCTGCCACAGGACCCTTTTCCCGCTATTGCCGCTACCACGGGAACCCTGTTGCTGCTATTGACGCGAAAACGGGACCCATTTCCTGGTATTGCCACTAAGACAGGACCCTGTTCCTGCTATTCCTGCTATTGCTGCTACCATGGGAACCCTGTTCCTGCTATTGCCGCTACCACGGGACGCCTTCCTGCTACTGCTGCCACTACGGGACACTGTACCTCCTATTACTGCTGCCACAGGACCATGTTCCTGCTATTGCCGCCACCATGGGACCCTGTTCCTGCTATTGCCACCATATGAACCTGGTCCTGTTATTGCCACTGATATAGGACCCTGTTCCTGCTATTGCCACCACCACGGGACCCTGTTGCTGCTTTTGCCACTGCCATAGGACCCTGTTCCTGCTATTGCCGGTGCCACGGGACCCATTTCCTGCTATTGCCACCGCCACGGGCCCCTGTTCCTGCTATTGCCACTGTCACAGGACCCTGTTCCTGCTATTGCCATCACAGGTCTCTGTTCCTGCTTTTGCCGCCGCCAAGGGCCCCTGTTCCTGCTATTGCCACTGCCATAGGACCCTGTTCCTGCTATTGCCGCTGCCATAGGACCCTATTCCTGCTATTGCCACTGCCACAGGACCCGGTTCCTGTATTGCTGCTACCACAGGACACTGTTCCCGCTATTGCCGCTACCACGGGAACCCTGTTCCTGCTATTGCCGCTACCTCGGGACCCATTTCCTGGTATTGCCACTAAGACAGGACCCTGTTCCTGCTATTGCTGCTGTCACAGGACCCTGTTCCTGCTATTGATGCTGCCACAGGACCCTGTTCCTGCTATTGATGCTGCCACAGGTCCCTGTTCCTGCTATAGCCACTGCCACAGGACACTGTTCCTGCTATTGTTGCTGCCACAGGGCCCTGTTCCTGCTATAGCCACTGCCACAGTACCCTGTTCCTGCTATTGATGCTGCCACAGGGCCCTGTTCCTGCTATTGCCACTGTCACAGGACCCTGTTCCTGCTATTGACGCCACGGGACCCTGTTCCTGCTATTGCCATCACAGGTCTCTGTTCCTGCTTTTGTCGCCGTCAAGGGCCCCTGTTCCTGCTATTGCCACTGTCACAGGACCCTGTTCCTGTTATTGCTACGGCAACAGAACCCTGTTCCTGCTATTGCCGCTGCTACAGGACACTGTTCCCGCTATTTCTGCTGCCACAGGACCCTGCTCCTGCTATTGCCACTGCCACAGGGCCCTGTTCCTGCTATTGATGCTGCCACAGGACCCTGTTCCTGTTATTGCCGCCACCATGGGACCCAGTTCCTGCTATTGCCACCACGGAACCCTGTTCCTGCTATTGCCACCATAGGACCCTGGTCCTGTTATTGCCACCACCACGGGACTCTGTTGCTGCTTTTGCCGCTGCCACGGGCTGGTTTTCCCACTATTTCTGCTGCCACAGGACCCTGTTCCTTCTATTGATGCTGCCACAGGGCCCTGTTGCTTCTATTGATGCTGCCACAGGCTCCTGTTCCTGCTATTTCTGCTGCCACAGGACCCTGTTCCTGCTATTGCTGATGCCACAGGGCCCTGTTCCTGCTATTGCTGCTGCCACAGGGCCCTGTTCCTGCTATTGATGCTGCCACAGGCCCCTGTTACTGCTATTGCCACTGTCATAGGACCCTATTCCTGCTATTGCCACTGCCATAGGACCCTGTTCCTGCTATTGCCCCTGCCATAGGACCCTATTCCTGCTATTGCCACTGCCACAGGACCCTGTTCCTGCTATTGCCCCTGCCATAGGACCCTATTCCTGCTATTGCCACTGCCACAGGACCCTGTTCCTGCTATTGCCCCTGCCATAGGACCCTATTCCTGCTATTGCCACTGCCACAGGACCCTGTTCCTGCTATTGCCCCTGCCATAGGACCCTATTCCTGCTATTGCCACTGCCACAGGACCCTGTTCCTGCTATTGCCCCTGCCATAGGACCCTATTCCTGCTATTGCCACTGTATTGCCATCACAGGACCCTGGTCCTGCTATTGCTGCCACAGGACTCTGTTCCTGCTATTGCTGCTGCCACCGGACCCTGTTCCTGCTATTGACACCAGCACGGAACACTGTTCCTGCTGTTGTCACCGCCACGGGACCCTGTTCCCGCTATTGCCACCACGGAACCCTGTTCCTGCTATTGCCACTGCCACAGGACCCTGTTCCTGTTATTGCCACTGCCACAGGACCCTGTTCCTGCTATTGCTGCTGCCACAGGACCCTGTTCCTGCTATTGCCACTGCCACAGGATCCTGTTCCTGCCATTGCTGCTGCCACATGACAATGTTCCTGCTCTTGTAACCGCCATGGGCCGGTGTTCCTGCTATTGCTGCCACCACACGACCCTGTTGCTGCTATTGCCGCCGCCACAGGACCCGGTTCCTGCTATTGCCGCCGCCACAGAACCCTGTTCCTGCTATTGCCGCCGCCACAGGACCCTGTTCCTGTTATTGCCACTGCCACAGGACCCTGTTCCTGCTATTGCCACCACGGGACCCTGTTCCAACTATTGCCACTGCCACAGGGCCCTGTTCCTGCTATTGATGCTGCCACAGGCCCCTGTTTCTGCTTTTGCCACCGCCACGGAACACTGCACCTGCTATTGCCATCACAGGACCCTGGTCCTGCTATTGCCGCTGTCACAGGACCGTGTTCCCGCTATTGATGCTGCCACAGGCCCCAGTTCCTGCTATTGCTGCTGCCTCAGGTCCCTGTTCCTGCTATTGCCACCGCCACAGGCCCCTGTTCCTGCTATTGCCACCACGGGACCCTGTTCCAACTATTGCCACTGCCACAGTATTTCTGCTGCCACAGGCCCCTGTTTCTGCTTTTGCCACCGCCACGGAACACTGTACCTGCTATTGCCATCACAGGACCCTGGTCCTGCTATTGCTGCCACAGGACCCTGTTCCTGCTATTGCCGCCTCCACAGGGTCCTGTTCCTGCTCTTGCCGCTGCCACAGGACACTGTTCCTGCTATGTCTGCTGCCACAGGACCCTGTTCCTGCTATTACCACTGCCACAGGACCCTGTTCCTGCTCTTGTAACCGTCATGGGCCGGTGTTTCTGGTATTGCCACTGCCACAGGACCCTGTTCCTGCCATTGCCGCCGCCACAGGACCCTGTTCCTGCTATTGCCGCCGCCACAGGACCCTGTTCCTGCTATTGCCACCACGGGACCCTGCTCCTGCTATTGCCACTGCCATAGGACCCTGTTCCTGCTATTGCCGCTGCCAAAATACCCTGTTCCTGCTCTTGTCACCGCCATGGGCCGGTGTTCCTGCTATTGCTGCCACCACACGACCCTGTTCCTGCTATTGCCACCACAGAACCCTGTTTCTGCTATTTCTGCTGCCACTGGACCCTATTTTTGCTATTGCCACTGCCACAGGACCCAGTTCCTGCTATTGCTGCTGCCTCAGGTCCCTGTTCCTGCTATTTCTGCTGCCACAGGACCCTGTTCCTGCTATTGCTGCTGCCACAGGACACTGTTCCTGCTATTGCTGTTGCCACAGGGCCCTGTTCCTGCTATTTCTGCTGCCACAGGGTCCTGTTCCTGCTATTCCAGCTGCCACAGGGCCCTATTCCTGCTATTGATGCTGCCACAGGCCCCTGTGCCTGCTGTTGTCACCGCCACGGGACTCTGTTCCTGCTATTGCCACCACAGAACCCTGTTCCTGCTTTTGCCGCCACCACAGAATCCTGTTCCTGCTATTGCCACTGCCAGAGGACCCTGTTCCTGCTATTGCCACTGCCATAGGACCCTGTTCCTGCTATTGCCTGTTCCCGCTATTGATGCTGCCACAGGGCTCTGTTCCTGCTATTGCTGCTGCCACAGGACCTTATTCCTGAAATTGCCGCTGCCATAGGACCCTGTTCGTGCCATTGCCGCTGTCACAGGACCCTGTTGCTGCTATTGCCGCTGTCACAGGACCCTGTTCCAGCTATTGCTGCTGCCACAGGGACTTGTTCCTGCTATTGCCGCTGTCACAGGCCCCTGTTGCTGCTATTGTTGCTGCCACAGGACCCTGTTCCTGCTATTGCTGCTGCCACAGGATCTTGTTCCTGCTATTGCCGCTGTCACAGGCCCCTGTTCCTGCTATTGCCGCTGCCACAGGACCCTGTACCTGCTATTGCCGCATTATCAGGACCCTGTTCCCGCTATTGATGCTGCCACAGGCCCCTGTTC
>NC_057711.1:50974920-50978376 GCF_004010195.1 Chiloscyllium plagiosum
CACAGGACCCTGTTCCTGCTATTGATGCTGCCACAGGGTCCTGTTCCTGCTATTGCCGCCGCCACAGGACCCTGTTCCTGCTATTGCCGCCGCCACAGGACCCTGTTCCTGCTATTGCCGCTGCCATAGGACCCTGTTCCTGCTATTGCCGCTGTCACAGGACCCTGTTGCTGCTATTGATGCTGCCACAGGACCCTATTCCTGCTATTGCCGCTGCCATAGGACCCTGTTCCTGCTATTGCCGCTGTAACAGGACCCTGTTGCTGCTATTGATGCTGCCACAGGACCCTGTTCCTGCTATTGCCGCTGTCACAGGGCCCTGTTCCTGCTATTGATGCTGCCACTGGGCTCTGTTCCTGCTATTGCCATTGCCATAGGACTCTGTTCCTACTATTGCCGCTGTCACAGGACCCTGTTCCTGCTATTGATGCTGCCACAGGACCCTGTTCCTGCTATTGCCACTGCCATAGGACCCGGTTCGTGTTATTTCTGCTGCCACAGGATCCTGTTCCTGCTATTGCCACCACGGAACCCTGTTCCTGCTATTGCCACCATAGGACCCTGGTCCTGTTATTGCCACTGCCATAGGACCCTGTTCCTGCTATTGCCCCCACCACGGGACCCTGTTGCTGCTTTTGCCGCCGCCACGGGCTGGTGTTACTGCTATTGCCGCTGCCATGGGACCCATTTCCTGCTATTGCCACTAAGACAGGACCCTGCTCCTGCTATTGCCGCCACGGGAACCCTGTTCCTGCTTTTGCCGATGCCATAGGACTCTGTTCCCGCTATTGATGCTGCCACAGGACCCTGTTCCTGCTATTGCTGCTGCCACAGGGCCCTGTTCCTGCTATTGCTGCTGCCACAGGGCCCTGTTCCTGCTATTGATGCTGCCACAGGCCCCTGTTCCTGCTATTGATGCTGCCACATGCCCCTGTTCCTGCTATTGCTGCCACAGGACTCTGTTCCTGCTATTGACACCATGGAACCCTGTTCCTGCTATAGCTGCAGCCTCAGGACCCTGTTCCTGCTATTGCCATCATGGGACCCTGTTCCTGCTATTGCCATCACAGGACTCTGATCCTGCTTTTGCCGCCGCCATGGAACCCTGTACCTACTATTGCCGCCACCACAGGACACTGTTCCTGCTATTGCCACTGCCATAGGACCCTGTTCCTGCAATTGCCACTGCCACAGGACCCTGTTCCTGCTATTGCCGCCGCCACAGGGTCCTGTTCCTGCTATTTCTGCTGCCACAGGACCCTGTTCCTGCTATTGCCACTGCCACAAGACTCTGTTCCTGCAATTGCCGCCGCCACAGGACCCTGTTCCTGCTATTTCAGCCGCCACAGGACCCTGTTCCTGTTATTGCCGCCGCCACAGGACCCTGTTCCTGCTATTGCCACTGCCATAGGACACTGTTCCTGCTGTTGCCACTGCCATAGGACACTGTTCCTGCTATTGCCACTGCCACAGGACCCTGTTCCTGCTATTGCCGCCGCCATAGGGTCCTGTTCCTGCTATTGCCACTGCCACAGGACAATGTTCCTGCTATGTCTGCTGCCACAGGACCCAGTTCCTGCTATTGTAACCGTCATGGGCCGGTGTTCCTGGTATTGCCACTGCCACAGGACCCAGTTCCTGCTATTGCCACTGCCACAGGACCCTGTTCCTGCTCTTGTAACCGTCATGGGCCGGTGTTCCGGGTATTGCCACTGGCACAGGACCCAGTTCCTGCTATTGCCACTGCCACAGGACCCTGTTCCTGCTATTGCCGCCGCCACAGGACCCTGTTCCTGCTATTGCCACCACGGGACCCTGTTCCTGCTATTGCCACTGCCATAGGGCCCTATTCCTGCTATTGCCGCTGCCATAGGACCCTGTTCCTGCTCTTGTAACCGCCATGGGCCGGTGTTCCTGCTGTTGCTGCCACCACACGACCCTGTTCCTGCTATTGCCACCACAGAACCCTGTTCCTGCTTTTGCCGCCACCACAGAATCCTGTTCCTGCTATTGCCACTGCCAGAGGACCCTGTTCCTGCTATTGCCACTGCCACAGGGCCCTGTTCCTGCTATTTCTGCTGCCACAGGACCCTGTTCCCGCTGCTGATGCTGCTACAGGACCCTGTTCCTGCTGTTGCCACTGCCATAGGACCCTGTTCCTGCAATTTCTGCTGCCACAGGACCCTGTTCCTACTATTGCCGCTGCCATAGGGCCCTGTTCCTGCTATTGATGCTGCCACAGGACCCTGTTCCTGCTATTACTGCTGCCACAGGACCCTGTTCCTGCTATTGCTGCTGCCACAGGGTCCTGTTCCTGCTATTGCTGCTGCCACAGGGCCCTGTTCCTGCTATTGCTGCTGCCACAGGGCCCTGTTCCTGCTATTGATTCTGCCACAGGCCACTGTTCCTGCTATTGATGCTGCCACAGGACTCTGTTCCTGCTATTTCTGCTGCCACAGGCCCCTGTTTCTGCTTTTGCCACCGCCACGGCACACTGTTCCTGCTATGTCTGCTGCCACAGGACCCTGTTCCTGCTATTGCCGCTGCCACAGGACGCTGTTCCTGCTATTGCCGCCGCCACAGGACCCTGTTCCTGCTATTGCCACTGCCACGGGACCCTGTTCCTGTTATTGCCACTGCCACAGGGCCCTGTTCCTGGTATTGCTGCAGCCTCAGGTCCCTGTTCCTGCTATTGCCACCACGGAACCTTGTTCCTGCTATTGCCACTGCCACAGGACCCTGTTCCTGCTATTTCTGCAGACATAGGACCCTGTTCCTGCTACTGATGCTGCCACAGGGCTCTGTTCCTGCTATGTCTGCTGCCACAGGACCCTGTTCCTGCTATTGCCGCCGCCACAGGATCCTGTTCCTGCTATTGATGCTGCCACAGGATCCTGTTCCTGCTACTGATGCTGCCACAGGGCTCTGTTCCTGCTATGTCTGCTGCCACAGGACCCTATTCCTGCTAATGCCGCTGCCATAGGACCCTGTTCCTGCTATTGCCGCTGTCACAGGACCCTGTTGCTGCTATTGATGCTGCCACAGGACCCTGTTCCTGCTATTGATGCTGCCACAGGGCTCTGTTCCTGCTATTGATGCTGCCACAGGACTCTGTTCCTCCTATTTCTGCTGCCACAGGCCCCTGTTTCTGCTTTTGCCACCGCCACGGAACACTGTACCTGCTATTGCCATCACATGATCCTGTTCCTGCTATTGCTGCCACAGGTCTCTGTTCCTGCTATTGACACCACGGAACCCTATTCCTGCTATAGCAGCAGCCTCAGGACCCTGTTCCTGCTATTGCCATCACGGGACGCTGTTCCTGCTATTGCCATCACGGGACCCTGTTTCTGCTATTGCCATCACAGAACTCTGATCCTGCTTTTGCCGCCGCCATGGAACCCTGTACCTACTATTGCCGCAGCCACAGGACACTGTTCCTGCTATTGCCGCTGC
>NC_057711.1:50978876-50986440 GCF_004010195.1 Chiloscyllium plagiosum
GCTCTGTTAATGTTCCATGTGGTCTGTCAATAGTCAAATTAAACTATTAAGCTGGTGGCCTGCTTAGAAGACCCAATTTTTAGTTTTGTGGAGGTCCACTGGCAGTTTAAAAAAAAGCTGTTTCAAACCAATTTTTCATCATGACTGGTAACATTACCCCATTCAAACAAAAACATAAATAAAATTGAACTGTGAAAAATAAGCAATTCCTATTTTGCAATAAATATTACGTTATAACTAATTTTGACTGTTTTCAATTTTTCTTTAACATTTTAATCAATAGAGGAATTTTTTAAAAACTTCTTTTTGCTTGACACAGGTTAAGAGGTGATCAATGAACACAACTCTTTGACATTGAAAAATAAAATTATCATTTTTTTCCAAACACATTTACATCTAGGCAATTTTGATCCCCCTCTGACTAAGTTTTCCAGTTGTGTTTTTATTGCTAAAATGAATGAGGTCATCCAGTAGTGTACTCTTCTAAGCTGAACAACATCCCTCACTAATTTTTCAGGAACAGGCAATTTGAGGATTTATACATAACAGTTTCTATGTACTCACACATTATCAATTATTTTAGTTCTGCAGTTTATAATTCTTATTTTTGAGGTAAATTGTGATACATAGTGTCAATTATAATCAGTACCTAACTGGTTTAAAGTAACTTCTTAAACAACAATTACTTTTTTTCACTGCAAAGTAATAACAATTCAATTCCCTTTGACTATATAAATGCCCATACTATTTTATATTCTCTGGATACAATTTCTTTTTGTCATAGCTCCCAATCCTTTCATGACTGGACTGGGGATGTGCACTGTTGCTCTTGTTGTTACACTTCATGGGTCACAGCGCAGAACTTTAAAAAAATTCCCAATTCCCAAGATAACCAATTAAATACCTTTTCTATATCAGGTTTTTAAACAAACATCTATTAACCCAATTTCTTAATAAACAAAATTATGGATTTGTTATTAAAATAAAACATATTGCAACATCGATATAATATGTTGTAAAATGAAGGTACAAATGCTTAATCCCTTTAAATATCCTCAAAATACACATACAAGCACATGCATGCACACATCTTTCTTTATGAAAAGAGAACAACAGATTCCTCTGCAGAGATTAGTTTTCTGCAAAAAATGTTTTGCTAAAGGTTATTCTAGAAGGCAAAAGGATAAAGTGGAGAATGCTATGAGTAGTAGATAATACTATTTAATCTTGCCAATATATACTATGATAGCTAATATTCTTTAATTGCAATATTGGTACTGGCACTATACAAATGATTCCAAACTAATATTAAGTATTAACTGTTATAAATGTACAAGTTTAAATACAACTAAGCCACAGGTTCCTTCATTTAAAAATTTAGTTTGCTTTAAGAGAGAAAGCAGAGACTATACTTGTGAAACTACCTCTGGTAGCCCTACTAAAAAGATAACGTCAGCATCCTACTATGAAACACCCTTTATTTAAACCTTTGACAATAGAACTGCTTCTCACTAAATCAGGCATTCAGGGTATCAATATTCCTGACATTCAAAGTTTGTGTCAGCCAGCCTCTCTGATGAGGCTGTTAATCTGGTCCAATCAACTAAGTCATATTCTTGTAAGATCCAGTTGGCGGACCTCGTTACAATCACTATGTGCCTCTTGCTCTGAGTCCATGGACACAGAGCAGTCCTTAAAAGCCTCCTGGGATGCTTTAACACTGGGTCACGTTCCGCCAACTCAGAATCTGACACAGGAGATATGTAACGAATGGGAACTCACCTCTTGTGCCTGAAGTACCTCGGTAGACTTTCACTCCCTTCTTCCAGAGGCAGAAGCATTGAGGCAGCTACTTCTGTCACGTCCATCTCTGATTCAGAGGACTTGATAATGTTTGATGGAGAGGATGAATCAATGGATGTCTGAAGTATTTCTGAAGGCTCCAAGGGATAGGGCAAGGTTTGCTCCCACACAGTTTGTGAATTTGCAGCTTTCAAGTGGTCCAACCCTTATTCAGGACCGTTTCACTTACCCAAACTTTATAAGTCATTAGTCCTGATCTCGTGTTGATTGTGTATCTCACTGATGCATGTCTGCTTCCATGATTCTTGCACCAAATATCCCCGTACTAAACGAGTGGAGTCTTGGGTTCTGCACTGGTGCCTGACGCCATTTCCTGGTTCTAAGAGGATCACACTTGGCCTGGTGCAGTATTCCATCCATCAGCAACTCTGCTGGTGTTATCCCTGTAGTTGCATATGGGGTGGTCCCATAATCAAACAAAAACCATGACAGCTTGGTATCGAGTGAGGCTGTAGGTCATTTCTTCAATCCAGCATTCAAAATTTGGACCTCTCATTCAGCCAGATCATTAGATGATGAGTGGTATGGAACTGTCCTAAGATGTCAAATCCCATTTGATTTCAAGAAGTAACCAAAGTCCTCGTTGGTAAACCATGGCATGTTATCTGTGACCAATAACTCCAAGGCTCAGTGTGTCGCAAAAACGTATGCAATTTTTCTATCGGCACTCCAGTTTTGACGAATGGATTCTACGCATGTCCAACCACTTTGGATGGGCATCTACAGTGACTAAAAACATTGAACCCATGAAAGGACCTGCATAGTTGACATGCAACCAAGTCCAAGGTTTACCCAGCCACTCCAACTTATTTGTGGAAGCTGCTGGCAGTGATGTTTGACCTTGTGGAGAGTCTGGGCCATATCCCACCAATGCGGCTTTCTCTGTGTCAAGCCTGGCAACCAGACATAACTCCTTGCCAACATATTCATTTTGGAGAGCCTTAAATGACCTTGGTGGAGTGCAGTCAGTATCTGATGGTGACTTTTGCTTGCATCAATCATTCTTACTTCCGATATTAATTTGTTATCCTCAACTATGAGCTGGTCGTTCTGGGCCCAAAAAAGTAGTAATTCTTGCAGCGATGACCCTTTGATTTCCTGTATTCAAACAATTTGTTTCAGTTTTTAAAGGACTTGATCTTTCTTTGTCCAAAGTCTAATGTTGTTAGCTGTGATTGGTACAGTGTTCAGAAAATTCAATGTCATGACTCATTCTTCCACTTCCGGTACCATGGGTGGTATGTTGTGACAATGTTGTCACATTAAAAAGGTTACTTTGTCCTGGGGTTTTTTTGAAGAGAAGTTGTAAAAGCAGAGATGCCAAACTGGTAGTGGAGATTCCCTAAATAAGCAGCTTGGGAGGCCTTTAGGTTTTTTTTTAAAAAAGTTGGAACAATGAAAGCAGCTTGAATGAGAGGAGCCAATACTCACAGACCTGTCTTTATGTTTGTTTTAGCTTGAGCAGTCAGAAGCTGTTTGGGGTCCCAGAGTTGGAAGCTTCAGTGAACGATTCCTCGCTGCTACTTTCTTTGAAATCTCTCAATCATGGAGATACACAGCATGGAAACAGACCCTTTGGTCCAACTTGTCCATGTCGACCAGATATCCAAAATAAATTTGGCACATATCCATCTAAACCTTTCTATTCATTTACCCATCCACGTGCCTTTTAAATGTTGAAATTGTACCAGCTCTATCATTTCCTCTGGTAGCTCATTCCGTACATGCACCACCCTCTGCTGGAAAACAATTGCCCCTTAGGTCCTTTTTAAATTTTTCCCATCTGATTTTAAACCTATGCCCTCTAGTTTTGGATTCCCCCAACTCAGGGAAATGACCTTGGCTATTTATCCTAACCATGCCTCAGCCTCTCCTTATAGCTTAAACCCTGGCAACATCTTTGTGAATCTTTTCTGAACCCTTTCAAGTTTCACAACATCCTTTCTACAGAAGGGAGACCAGAATTGCACATAGTATTCCAATAGTGAACTAACCAATGTTCTGTACAGCCGCAACATGACCTTCCAACTTCTATACTTAATGCTCTGACCAATAAAGGCAACATACCATACCAAATGCCTTCTTCATTATCCTATCTACCTGCACCTCTACTTTCAAAGACCTATGAACTTGCACTCAAGGTCTCTTTGTTCAGCAACACTCCCCAAGACCTTACCATTAAGTATATAGATCGTGTCCTGATTTACCATTCCAAAATGCAGTTCCTGACATTTATCTAAATTAAATTGCATCTGTCATTCCTCGGCCTATTGGCCCATTTGATCAAGATCCCGTTGCACTCTGAGGTAATCTTCTTCACTGTCGACAACCCCTCCAATTTTGGTGTTATCTGCAAACTTACTAACCATACCTCTTATGTTCACATCCAAATCATCTATATAAATGACAAAAAGTAGCAAACTCAGCACTGATCCTTGTGGCACACTGCTGGTCACAGGTCTCCAGTCTGAAAAACAACCCTCCACCACCACCCTCTGTCTTCTATCCACGAGCCAGTTCTGAATCCAAATAGCTCGTTCTCCCTATATTCCATGTGATCTAATCTAGCTAATTTTCTAAATTTCTCTTTCTTTTGTTTGTATTTTAACTATGGCGTTTAAATAAATTGTGTTTTGCTTAATGTCGAGTAGTTTGACCAATCACATCATATCGAGAACGTGCATTTCACATCTGCCTTTAAAAAAGGACAAAGTTAGGATTAGGCTACCTTCTTAAAATATTTTGAGGGAATCTGGTCTGGTCCATAAAAATATCTGCTAAGTGAAGACAGCTCAATACATCCGCATTCGGTACTGACCTCTTGGTTGAAGTTCTAATTTGAAATCATAAGCATTTAATATGAGAGCCCATTGTTGAATGCAGCCTGAAGCTATGGGTGGCACTGCCTTAGCATCTTTAAGACGACCAAGTAGGGGTCTGTGGTCCGTGAATACCACAAATTTTCATAAATAAAAGGTATTGGTGGAACTTTGACTCCAAATATGACTGCCAATCCTTCTTGTTGTATTTGCCGTATGTATGCTCTGCATTAACCAAAGTCCTGAATGGATGAACAGTTGGATGTTCTTCTCCAGTGGGCCACCAATGAGGCAATATCACCACAATGCCATACAAGGAGGTATCATGTGTCAATACCAGGGCTTTCTTGGGATCATAGTGAGACAATGAATTAAAGGATGATAGTTGTTCCTTTACTTCAGAGAAAGCTGGGCTTATCTATGAGACCATTTCAAAGACTGATCCTTTAGGAGTTGATGCAATGGTGCCAGATGAATGCCAAGTTATGTATGGACTTTCTGTAATAGCTTCCCAGAAATAATGATCTAAGTCTTGTACAGACATAGGGGCATAGTGCCTTCAATTGCCCTCATTTTATCTTCCAACTGATGTAAGCCAGTCATGTCGACCCTGTAGCCCAAGTAGATTACTTGAGGTGCTTGGAACTCAATTTTTTCCCTTCTTAGGCATATGCCTGCCTCAAAAAACAAAACACCTCAGGACTGTATCCAAGTTCTCCAAGTGTTCCTTATTAGTCTTCCATTATCAGGACGTCATCTAGGTAAATGCCAATCTGAGGTAGAACTTGCAAAATGTTCTCCATCCTCTGCTGAAAAATTGAACACTGACAATATGCTGACTGGCAATCTCATTTCTTGGTACAAGCCCATTTAGGTAGTAATTGTAGCATGCTTCTCAGAATCCTGGTCTAAATGCAATTACAAGTAAGAGTGACTCATGTCATGCTTCATGAAGAACAAACCTCCTGCCAGCTTTGTGTACAAATCCTCTACCTGAGGGATTTATCCAACTGAGGAAAACAGTTTACTGTTTGTTTTACATCCCCACAAAGGCAAACTGACCCACTGGGCTTCAACATTCGTACGATCGATGATGACCATTCTGCGAACTGGACTGGTGTGATGATTCCTTCACTGTTTCTACTTTTGCCTGAAAGGCAAATGACACTGGGTGGACCTTGCAGAATCACAGAATTGCTTCCTGGTCAACATGCAAGGTGGTCTTATTCTCTCATGGTCCCGAGACCTTCTGGGTGTTTAATTAGGATTTCATCAGCTGCTATTTTCTACAGACAATGCTATGCGAATCTCTTGCAACCAGTTTTTCTCCATCAAACTGGGCCCAAGCCTTTTAGTACAATCACTGGTAACTGAACCAGCTGCCTTTCATAACAAACCCAAACAGAGGTTGTACCCTTCATTTGCAAAGGTTCACAGCTGAGCCAAAGTCTTGTACAAATTTAAGGGCTGAAGCCCAGAGCAAGTTTTATTAAAAACTGGTTCTGCAATCACTGATATGGCCACATGGCTATCAATCTACATTAGAAGTGGATAGCCAGTTAACCAGACAATTATGTTGACTGACTCTGATTTGGATGTTGCTAAGTAATTTTATTGTTTCAAACCAGATACAGATGGAGTTTCCAGGGTATGAAGTCTCTTGGACACACTCCAGAATACTCCCCTATGAGTTAACTTACTCCATTTAAGTCTACTGAGGCTCTGCTGCTGCCCCAATTCCGCACATTGGCAATTATAATGTCATACCGGCAGGATCCTGAGGAACATTGTTACTGTTTGGCAAGACTTGGCCTTTGGGGGTTTTGAGGTTTTGCTGTGGCCCGACAATGATATGCTGTTATCAGGATATTTCCTGAGCCAGGCTTTGCAGTTGCTTGCACTAAAGTGGTGTTCCCTAAGCTCAAGTGGACTGGTGAAGGTGTCCACATCCATCAGAATATCTTCCAACTCACGTGCTCCACTTGCCACATTTTCCTATGATAAAATCAATTGTCTTAAACTAGTCAAAACTCTGTTATCAATGGCCCTAGTTCTCGAATTGCATCTCAGAATTAAAAAAGGACTGGGGTCATAATATTCCTTAACTATGTCAACCAATTAGTCAGAGTCATAGAGATGAACAACATGGAAACAGACCCTTAGGTCCAACCCGTCCATGCTGACCAGATAGCCCAACCCAATCTTGTCCCACCTGCTAGCACCCGGCCCACATCCCTCCAAACTCCTCCTATTCATATACCCATCTAAATGCCTCTTAAATGTTGCAGTTTTACCAGCCTCCACCACATCCTCTGGCAGCTCATTCCATATACCCTCTGCGTGAAAAAGTTGACCCTTAGGTCTCTTTTATATCTTTCCCCTCACACCCTCTAACTCTGGACTCCCCAACCCCAGGGAAAAGACTTTGTCTATTTATCCTATCCATGCCCCTCATAATTTTGTAAACTCTATAAGGTCACCCCTCAGTCTCCGATGCTCCAGGGAAAACAGCCCCAGCCTGTTTAGCCTCTCCCTGTAGCTCCAATCCTCCAACACTGGCAACATCTTTGTAAATCTTTTCTGAACCCTTTCAAGTTTCACAACATCATTCCGATAGGAAGGAAATCAGAATTGCACTCCAATCCTCAACACTGGCAACATCTTTGTAAATCTTTTCTGAACCCTTTCAAGTTTCACAACATCATTCCGATAGGAAGGAAATCAGAATTGCACGCAATATTCCAACAGTGGCCTAACCAATATCCTGTACAGCCGCAACATGACTTCCCAACTCCTGTACTCAATACTCTGACCAATAAAGGAAAGCATACCAAACGCCTTCTTCACTATCCTATCTACCTGCGACTCCACTTTCAAGGAGC
>NC_057711.1:50988163-50999876 GCF_004010195.1 Chiloscyllium plagiosum
ACGGATTGCACCTAAATTGGAAGGGGACTAATATACTGGCAGGGAGATTTGCTAGAGCTGCTCAGAAATTTGCAGCAGCAACAGTATGTGATGGATGGCAGTTTTCGGAAGGGGAGAAAGTCTCAGATACAGTCACAGAGATGGGTTAACTCCAGGAAGGGTGAGAGAGGTAGGCAGCTAGTGCAGGAGTCTTTTGTGGATATCCCCATTTCAAACAGGTATGCTGTTTTGGAAAATGTAGGGGGTGATGGATTCTCAGGAGAACGTATCTCGAACAGCCAAGTCTCTGGTATTGAGACTGGGTCTAATGCAACGAGGGACACGTTGGTTTTGTTTCTCAATTTCCCTCTGACTATTAGGAGGTCTATAATACAATCCCAATAAGGTGATCATCAATTTCTTATTTCTCAGTTCTACCCGAATAACTTCCCTGGATGTATTTCCGGGAATATCCTCCCTCAGCACAGCTGTAATGCTATCCCTTATCAAAAGTGCTACTTCCCCTCCTCTCTTGCCTCCCTTTCTATCCTTCCTGTAGCATTTGTATCCTGGAACATTAAGCTGCCAGTCCTGCCCATCCCTGAGCCATGTTTCTGTAATTGCTATGATATCCCAGTCCCATGTTCCGAACCATGCCCTGAGTTCATCTGCCTTCCTTGTTAGGCCCCTTGCATTGAAATAAATGCAGTTTAATTTATTAGTCCTACCTTGTCCCTACCTGCCCTGACTGTTTGACTCACTTCTGTTCTCAGCTGTACCCGTCCTTGAAAGGTTTTAGCATCTGGTGCCTCAGGAAAAGTTAGGCTCCTCGTGACAGAAAAAAGCTGCAGTACCACAGGCTGTCATGAGAATTACTTGTTTTGTTTTCCTTCTGCCACTACAATGTTGTTACCCAGAAAAAATGTGACATTATTTCAACATTCTGGGCCTTGTGCTGAATGTCAGGGTTGAACGAGTCAAGCTTCCCAGCAGATGCATAATGTAGGAAAATGCTTACTGCCCAACTTCAAAATGACTGCTGGAGGCAAGTTAGTTCAGGGTTGCGCTCTACTCTCGTGACCACTGAAATAACTCTTCAGAGGCTGGCATCCCATCACTAATCACACTTTATTTACAAATGCACAGTCTTTGATGGTAGCACTACCTCTCACGGAGTCAAGCACTCAGGATTTCAATATCCCTGTCATTTACCATTTTTAATCTGTCAGCCAGCTCTCCCTAATTGGATTAGATAAACTCATATTCTATGATGTCCAGCTGGCTGACCTCATTACAAATCACTCCAGTAAGTGAAGTAAAAGGGTAAAGTCACTAGAGGGCTGCTCTCTCATTAAACAGAGAGAGAGAGAGAGAGAGAGAGAGAGAGAAAGAAAGAGAGAGGACTAGTGGTTGTTTAACCTGAGGGTCATTGTGCCTCGGGCGAGGGGAAAGGTTTTTCAGGTGAGTCTGTTGTGATAACCTAGCCAGTGGAGGAACTGATGCCATGCTATAGACAACACTCTGCAAACCAGCTGTCCATCCAGCTGAACTGTCCGACCCCCATCCCTCAATGATAACACTAATATGCAAATAAAAATACAGTCACATAACATTCTATGCCATTATTTTAGCATTGATTTTCACCCACTTCTAGCAAAAGTGTTAATCCCCTGCTAAAAGAGGAGAAAAGGCATTGTATATAACCAAATTAAGCACCTGTTGGATTATGTTAAGTTATTTTTAAGCTTCTATGTTTGTGGTACATAATTTAGATCACAACAGTTAGTATTTTTACTTCTTAGTCAAAGATGCCCGATACTGATTCCTATACTGGCATCAATTAAAAATAATTTAACTCACAAGAATGTTTACTTTTACACTGTTAGATTAGGTGCAAAACCTGTTAAAATGTTAAACCTTGTTTAATGAGGAAAAATAGAGTTTTTAATGGCTTATTAACTTCATTAACACCACTGAATATCTCTGGCTCTGAAAATAACTAATGTCATATTCGTGGAAGCACATATTTCTTAGAGCTAAGATTAAAAAGAAACCAATACTTCAATTTTAAAGCTTGCTTATGTATTTCAGCTTCTCCATTAATCATATATGTATGTCCCAAGCTTCATTTTATTTTCTGTAAAATGATCTCGAAAAGTAAAGGAAGACCAGTGACTTTAACTTCCTAGCTTGCCCATGAGAATTTTCCTGCTTGATGATATCACTGTTGTTGGATGCCCAATATCTACTTGAATCTACAGATTCAAATTTAATATTGAGAAATGTTAAATTTGTGTCATAGAGATCTGCAGATCTTTATGGCCAGTTCTCTATGAAGTTAATAGCTAGTGGTATTGTTCTGCTGCTAACTGCAGAATTCAAGATATTGGCTTATACTAAGAAAAAAGTGTCAAAGTACTCACTTCTCAAATGTGGAGAATCGCAATTAGAAATGAAAAGTGTGGCGCTGGAAAAGCACAGCCAGTCAGGCATCATCCGACGAGCAGGAGACTATAAGCTATTCATCGGGAATGGTGATGGTTGGGGATGGGTGGGTTGAGCGATAAATGGGAGGGAGTGGCTCTGGCGGGAAGGTAGCTGGGAATGCGATAGGTAGATGACTGTGGGTGGTGATGGTGATAGGTTGGAGAGGAGGTGGAGCGGATAGGTGGGAAGGGAGATGGACAGGTAGGACAGTTCAAAAGGTCACTGCCAAGTTAGAGGATTGCATCTGGGAAATGGGGACAGGGGAAAATGAGGATATTGGTGAATTCAGCATTGATCCCTTGTGGGTGGAGGGTCCTAAGGCAGAAAATGAAACGTTCTTCCTCCAGTCGTCAGGTGGTTAGGATTTGGCAATGGAGGAGGCCAAAGACTTGCATGTCGTTGGCGGAGTGGGAGGGGTAATTGAAGTGTTTGGCCATGAAGCAATGGGGTTGATTGGTATGTGTGTCCCAGAGATGTTCTCTGAGTGCAAGTTGGTGACCTGTCTCCCCAGTGTAGAGGAGACCATATCGGGAGCAACGGATACAGTAGATGATGTGCGTGGAAGTGCAGGTAAATCTCTGTTAGATATGCAAGGATTCTTTGGACGGAGGTGAGGTGGGCGGTGTGGGCGCAGGTTTTGTACTTCTTGCAGAGGCAAGTAAAGGTGCTAGAAGTGGATGGTGGGTTTGTGGGGGGGGGGCGTGGACCTAACAAGGGAGTCACGGAGGGAGTAGTCTCTGCAGACTGCAGATAGGGATGGGGAGAGAAATATATCCCTGGTGGTGGCAGGAGGATGATGTGTTGCATCTGGAAGTTGGTGGGGGGGAAGGTGAGGACCGGGGGTGGGGGGGGGTCTGTCCTTGTTGCGATTGGAGAGGTGCGGAAAGTGGAGAAGATGTGCTGGAGGGCATCATTAACCACGAGGAGGGGAAATTGTGGTCCCTGAAGAAGGAGGCCACCTGGGATGTTCTCTGGTGGAATTAGAATCCCTTCAGAATCCCCACAATGTGGAAACAGGCCATTTGACCCAATAAGTCCACAACTACCCTCCGAAGAGGTACCCATCCAGACCATTCCCCTACATTTACTAATGCACCTCACACTATGGGCAATTGAGCAGAGCCAATTCACCTCACCTGCATTTCTTTGGATTGTGGAAGGAAACCAAGGCACCTACAGGAAATCCCATGCAGACACGGGGAGACAGTTGCCTGAAGCAGGAATCAAAACTGGGTCCCTGGCGCTGTGAGGCTGTAGTACTAACCACTGAGCCACCGTGCTGCCCCCTCAGGTGCTTCTGGGGGCAGATGCGGCGTAGGCAGAGGAATTGGGATTAAGAGATAGCATTTTTGCAGGAAGCAGGGTGGGAGGAGGTGTAGCTGTGAGTTGTAATTTATGTCCATGTTAATTCGGTTGCCTACCTGTCCATCTACCTTCTCACCTATCTGCTCCATTCTCTTTTCCGACCGATCACCATCACCTCCCTCCATTCCTGATGAAGAGCTTATGCTTGAAACGTCGACTCTCCTGGTCTTCAGATGCTGACTGACTGGCTGTGCTTTTCCAGCATTAAACTTTTTGACTCTGATCTCTAGCATCTGCAGTCCTCACTTTTTCCCTCAGAATTGCAATTAGTAAAAGTACTGTCTTGTCTTTAGTACTGAATTTCATATTTTATGAAATCTTAACTGGAATTCGATTATAGTAGCTATGCTGCTGTACATAAATGTATGAGTTAATTAGCTAATGTAGGTCAGCTAGCTACTCTCTTGCATTCTTTTAACTTAAGAGCTCCAACAGTATAGAGATATAATAAAACTTTCATACCATTGCTGGTTTTCTCAGGAGCTTTGGTACAACTGATTAAACAGTTGTAGCTGAATCTGCAATAGTTGCTTTCTCAAAATTCACAAGGATTTAATTCTGTGAATAACTGCTATGTGATGTCAAACTTGATTAGTATAGATCTCATTAGAAATCCTCTGTTTAATTCTAGTCCTTATTGGATACATTCCACAGTAGACATGATTGGTGAAAGAATATGTTTATGGTCTGATACTATAACTCATAGCTCTGATTAAAAATTCTCATAAGCCCCTGAAGAAATACATTAGGTACTTTGGTGTACTACAGGTGTAATTAAGTGAACCCTGAAATACTTCTGAGATGTCTCAACCAGTCTTTGACTAAACTATAATAAAACTCCCTGATAATCTGACATATCTCTCTGGCTTGTTATATACTCCTTGTAATATTCATGGTACAGGGTCATACTTGAATTTATAGAAACAAATCAATTTTTTAAAACTTAGGATCCTGAATACTTACGCTTTTTATGAAAACAGAAGTTCAAAGGGAAAGACAAATGTGGAACTAAATAATGTAGTTTTAATATCACTGGACTAGGAATTGGAGAGACCCATGCCATGCAGACGAATAGTCTGAGGCCCTGGGTTTGAATCCCACATGGCATTTGAATTCAATAAAATCCTAGAATTAAAATCTGGCTCAATGATGTTCATGTAACCATTCTTGATGGCTATTAAAATCTCATTTGGTTCATTCATGTCATTCAATTTTCTTATCTGACCTACACATGACTCCAGATCTACAGCAATGTAGTTGACTCCTAAGTACTGTCTGAAAGTATGGAAGGGAAAAAAAAGTACTGCCCTGAGCTGTAACACCCACATCCCATAAATTTTCATTAATTCAGCGCTTTTGCACTCAGATGAAGAAATACACTTGATGTTTGGTAAATCGGACCTACAATGTTACTTTTGATTATTCTATATTCAAATTGTACCCCTTAGAAAGATAACCTATCACAGTATAATTAAGAATGAGACAGCCAGAAACTATGTGAAGAAATAAAATCGCAGGAGTGGGATAGAAAGATATGATGGTGCAACTGAAGATAAGAAAGGTCTTTCCTGCAAATCAAGATTAGTTACTCTGAACAGGAGATGAGCAACGCGATGAGAAGCATCATCAGCAGTAGATACTTGCCCATGAGGAAGTTACTGAGAAGGAGCAAGGGACTGAGAGACTATGTAAATGATATCCTCACAAGAGGGTGGATCAATTAAGTTTCCTAGAAATGTCAGAGTATTAGTGCTGCATGAGGCTGCTCATAGCTAAGCGAATTGCTTTCTGACGTATAAACATGTGGGCATTTCCTAACATTAGCTGCAAAAGTCACAACTGCCGCAAATCTCTTCATAGCTGGGTTGTTCTAAGGATCAAATTATGTCCTGGCAACATTTCTCCCACGGCTGGTCATCATTGCATGATGTAGTTCACGGTTACATCTTACATGGAGTTCCAAAAGGATCCCACAATGAGGCTAAGAGGGTCTTCATATACCTCCATTTGAGGAGTCCATCCAGTGTAGACCATCAAGGCAACAACTACTGGGGCAGCCTATGTCATAAGGCCTTGCAGTGTAGAGAAGTAATACAGTCAGAAGGTCCAAGGAACTAATGATGATGACAGTACCATATGAGAGGTAGCTTCCTCAATATCATTTCTGACTTTTGCTGTTCTATGATCACCATGTGAGTATCTTAGTGAACGACCAATTGGAATGCAAGAGGTATTTTTGCATCTTTGCCATTTCAGCTGCTCGAATAGTGGAATGTTTCACATACTCTGCGTGCCACTTCTTCATACACAGTAATGCCTCAGTAGCTTTTCACAAGGGTGTGACTCTCGCAATGAAATAGTTGTGTCATCAAAGTCCTAATAGTAGATAGGGGACAGGTGACGGAGTCTTCCAATCTGTCCCTATTATTTTGAACCATCTCAAGGAACTTTGGCATGGGCACAAATCTCTAACTCTTGGCTTGGGATAATCACCTTGTGTACGAATCACGAGCCGATGCATTACACCTCAACTGGCCATGGCTGTGCCTGTTCTTCATTCTTCAGCGAGGATTGCCCATACTATGTTTGACTTCAAGATCTCTCTCTGTTCACTTGTGGATTGTAATTGACTCTGTCTCACTAGTTCTAAGATCGAGAATGTCTATTGAGCTAAGTCTGTCTGCACTGGTGAAAGCGTGGTTTGAGTGATGTTACAGTGCAGCCTAAGTACTCAAGTCAATGAAGATATCTCTTGGTCTGCACCTACTCCCCATTTCGAAATATGTCTCTATGGAAAACATAGGAAGTGGCTATTCTAATTCACCTCTGTCAGCAACTACTTCTGCAGGGCACAACCAATTCATTAAGCTAATTCTGAGACATGAAGAAAATCAAGGAGGAATGAGTTCTATCCCTGTCATCTGGAGATAATCAGATCTTTTCACTAAGTTTTAGACAGACTTTCATCTTGCCATCACCTGATATACTGCCACCCTGGGCTACCTCCTGTCAGAACAACCATATATGGCCAGCCACATTTGGCAAAGTCCTCTCTCTTGAATTGTGCAGTTTCCATTCCTGCAAATTAGCTGAGAGTTGAGACAATGTTGCCCTTCTTCACTGCTTCAAGATACACTAACATATTTGATGCTACGATTTTCAGTGTTGTGACTCTCACTTTTGCTCTAGATCTGAGCTTTGCCCCTGCAAATCTAAGTTTTGAATGTTCGAGAGGTCAGTGCTCTCTCAGGCTGCTCAGCCCCATGTGTGCTTATGCCTGCAGACGTGTTACAATTATGAAGTTCATAGTATTATGTTTTTGCACCATTTCATTTATAAATTATTATATTTTATGATTGTAACTTTAAGTGTCGGGTAGATGCAGGAGGTCATTTGACCTGTGCTGGAGTTTGCAACACAGTAATTCTTGGTAGTTCAGTTGCGAGAGTTGAAAAAGACTCACATTGTTTTATTGAAAGAAAGGTTAAAATTATTTACACTTGAAGGCTATGACAGCAATTTCTATGTCTAGCATGAGTAAACCTTGAATCTCCCAGTTTTAAAATATGAAACCTTGATGTGTTATTCTTTCAATTATTAACCAGATGTTTGAAGCTCTCAAAAGTTCTTGGTGAATTGAGAGACCAGCTTCAAAATACTTGCCTATCCTTCTGCTCTATCACTGTCCTCATCCTTCTGCTATTTCCCAATAAACTGGTAACCACAATAATGGCTGTCACTTTGCTTTCACATCACACCAGTCTTGCAACTCCATGTCTCTGCCATTTCTAATTGGATGGAGACCATGCACCTTGGCCACTAATTGGCCTCCTTGTTAAAAATTTAGTCTGTTCCATCACTCTCAGTTTTGGAGATTGCTTTGCCTCCAGGATTTGATCTACAATGCTAATGAATATGATCTATGATCCCAAAGGATTTTGTGCTTGAGGAATTTGATATATTAGCTATCTTATGAATCAAAAGTGTTTGTAGCACCATCATACTTCCCATGGTCATTTCTGTACATAATCTTGAGTAAGTTTCCTCTAACTCAGTTTGATTTTTCACCTTGAGATTATTTGTACTCTTATACGAAATAGGGTGTGCAAAATTAGTCAAAGGGGAGTATACCGTTACCAATTTTGCACCAGGATTAGTGCAAATGTGAGGGAAAGGAAAAATTTAAAGTTTTATAAATGTTGTGGAAATTAATGAGCTTGGCAGAAAGGAGCAGGCATTTTATTGTGGTTGCATACAACATTTTTGACTCTCCGTTAGATACTCTTCAGAATGTATGATAATTGTACGAAAAAAACAATATCATATCAATGGCAAAATATCAGCCACTGCAAACTGACTGAATCAGAGACTGAAATACACAAAGCAACCATTTTCAGGGAAGTGGAAAGACAGAAGATTAATCACACAAGCACATTTTTATGACGTATTTAGACTAATGTAAAATAAAGAAAATAAAACAAAATTAAAGGATTGCATACAATTAATTAATAACTAAAATTCAGAGAACAAAGTGCATAAATGCATTTGCTTGCCAACATTTTGCTGAATCATGTCTTTATGATCAGATATATGAAATAGTTTTGCTACACAAATCACACAAGCAGCTATTTCTTGGAGAAATGCCACATGAGGATGTATAATAAAACAATGTACAAAGTGAACATGACAGTCAGTTCTGAAAATAAGCTATTACCTGTTTGCTAGCAGTGCCCTGAAGGTCAATTGACTCAGTCCTAGATTACAATGCAGCACTTTTGACCAATCCCAGTTCCACTCAGTTATAGCTGACTGTTGATAAATGAAAATAGGGTACTGTTAGTTATTAATCAGAGCTAATATGATAAGTATATTGCAGCGCAGCTGTGATGGACTAAGTAAAGAGAAGGAGGTCTTGAACAAGGGCTGAGACAGAAGATATCAATCATGTACACACAAAAGCTTTTTATTCTAATTAGGTGACAATTAATTTGGGTTTGTTCTCATTGGTTATTAAAAAGCTAAATCAATTTTGTTGTTGTGTTCTTTTAGATCACAAGGCTATTTTCACCCCACTTTTGTAAGAAGTCCTTGCATTTGTTTTTATTCCAAATCACTTATTTTGCAAGCAATTTTGTAGGTAAAATAAAAGTAACAAACAAAATGCGTTACAGTAAAGATGGATTCAACAGTAATGATTACGAGCAAACTCACTGAACTATGAGTCCAGAAGGGAACTCTACTCAAAAAGAAATGTGGACTGAACAGTTTCGTGCTGCAGCATTGTAGCACGTTGAACATATCACTCTGTGGGCTTATATGATTAATTAATTAACCCTATTGCACTTCTAATAGAAATTTGCATTCTCAAAAACAAAATTTTAAAAAAATCTTGCCCCTGCTTTGTTGATGTACATGCAGAGGAATACATCCTAATGACTAGTTCTCACCACATAATTAAGGGCACATTTTCGTATCTGTTACCAGTGGACTGTGGTGAATAAAGGAACAAGAAATATAATGTTGGTTGTGGTGAGTTGGAGAGATTGGCAGAAGCAGCAATGCTCTAACTGATATATGTTTGTATCCAACTGATGTATGTATGTAATAACGAGAAATTTAATGATGAAGAAAATCCTTCTCTTTGGCTGCACATTCTCACAATTCACAAGTCTTGTTCAAGGCAGACAGAGAGTCAATCTGTGCACAACTCAATGTGAAGTTAAAAGTACAAAGAAAAACTATTAATTCTAGAGATCAATAGATCTAGAGATGCTGTTGAAGCAGAAACAAGGAGTGCTGAAGAAATTCAGTAGGATTGACAACATCTGTGGAGAGAAAAACAAATTCAAGTCAGTGACCCTTTGTAAGAACTGAAAACATCTGGGAATATGTGGTATTTATAGTGAGCACAGCATGGGAGGGATGGTGTTGGTGAGGGAGGAGGGAGACACATAAACAAAGATGCTGCCCAAATAGTGTGTGTGTGTGTGTGTGTCAAAGCATGAACCATCTCATTCTATGGTCACTACCCACCTACCCAGCCTCATGTGTTCAGTTTGGGTTGGTCCCAGCACAGCCAAACCATTTTCAACTATTGACAGATCCTGTTAGTACTATTCAGCATTCGCATCTTCTCCAACTTCCTATCAGCTATCCCTTTACTTGCTTCCATTTGTTCTCTTCTCTCTCTGGGCAGCATCTCCATGAAACCATTTTGCTCCTTTCCCGACATCCTCTACTCAAGCTAAACACCATTATCAGCACTAATACCACCTTTTCCAAGCTGTTTTCAGTTCTGCTGAAGGGTTACAGCCTCTGTTGCGACTCACAATATCCTCATCTAATTTTAACCAAGTATGCCACTCATCAACGTGATATTAAAGACATGTGCCTCTGTATTTTCACAACATATGCTGTTCGAGATTTGGTTCAATATCACAGATACAAATAAGTAGTTATTCATTTAATATCCCAGACTGCTATTTATTAATCCTGCCAAACTGATATTAAAAGTTAAATTGGTTAATTCTTGGTATGATTACTAAATGACACAATGAGGCAAAATTTTGTCGATCGATGTCGCACCAAAATTAAACATGTCAGTCCTCTCATTTCAATGAGGGAATGACAATAGTGGCTGTCATAGGAGAGTTCTAAGCTCAGGGTAGCCATCCTTTCTGGCTGAAATGTTGGCAAGCATCTTCTGTGAATAATGAAGTAGAGTAAAAATATAGTAAATGTCAATTTTAAAAATGTAATTTTTCAGAATTAAAAGTTGAACAGTTTAATATAAATAAGCTGTAAATTAAACTAAACAATAACATAAAAGAAAAGGAAATATTTAGTGCAAATTTAAATTGGTCTTAGTGCTGTGATTTCAACTAACTGACTGCAGAATTTGAATACTTATAGATATCCATGGAGGAGGAAGAATACAAATTTGAATCCTGCCCCATTCACTTCCTGTGTGAAAAAACACTGGGAACAGCAAATGTCAACTTCTTACAGAGTGGAAAGAAATTGGGTATATGTTCTATTTAGGTAGCACTTTATGTCTCATTGAAAACTATTATGCCTTACTGAGGTCGTGAACTGGAATACAATTCCCAGAATCATCTTAATTGGATTTTAAAAAGCAGAATTCCTCAATTTATCCATCTGTTTGACCCAGGTTAACAGAAAGCATGGATCAGGTTTCTGTACTTACAAGAATTGCTATTTATGACATATAGTTATATCCTAACCACAGATAAGCAATTATGAACTGACGACATACAAATGCAGCAAATTAAATTCTAACTTCCTTATCAACTTCAATCCCCATGCATACATATATGGTTAGACACAGAAGAAAAAAAACACATGGGTGTGATGGGCAGAAGAAAAGACTGACAAGACAGTTCATTGGCTCCTGCTCACAGGTTTTGCTGAAATACTCCTTTTGACTAGTCAGGAAATGCTGATCCTTGCTTTTCCTACTCCAGATATTTTCACTTGTTTGCAGAAGGTACAGGATGGTGGAATGACATTTAAAGTTTTTGGCTTACTGGTTAAGGGTCACAGTTTAAAAAGACCTTGTGAACGTCTGATTGTTTCACCTCAAACATTCATACCCCCAAAACTGTTCACCTTCCGAGGAGTCAATCACATTGTTTTTGGCAAGTAAAAGGCTTGTGCCATTGTTAACTGGTCACAAGTCCACAGCTATTCATTGCCAGGCAAATCTCCATTCATGGAGATAGTGAGGACTGTAGATGCTGGAAAGTCAGAGCAGATAAAATGTGGAGTTGGAAAAAGTAGCATCAGAGGTCCCGATAAAGGGTCTTGCCCAAAACATTGACTTTCCTGCTCCTCTGATGCTGCTTGATCTGCTGTGCTTTTC
>NC_057711.1:51000376-51002390 GCF_004010195.1 Chiloscyllium plagiosum
GACTGCTTTATGGCAGGCAGCCAATCTGATTCTGAGTAGTCTCTATGAAATGGCTCGGCATCATGGCAGTGTGAAATTATGGACCATTCACTTCTGATTTCAACCACAACCCTTTTAACAATCCTGGGCAATATTTCGTTTTTTTTAATTGTCCTGCTGAAAGTTCACAGGCCAAAATGTTAAGATTGTTTCCTCTCCATCGATTTTACCTGACCTGTTGAAAGTTTCCAGTTTTCTTTAAATATTTTAAATTGCTTATAAAAGAAATCCTGTGGCTGCATGTTAGTTTTTTTTTCTGGAGGTAAGAGCACCCAAAAATACTTTTGAAAAGCAGAATAAAATTTGCTAGAACTGCTTGGGAGGATTTAAACTAGTAAGGTGGGGGGTGGGACCCAGGGAGATATTGAGGAAACAGATCAATCTGAGACTGGTACATTTGCGAACAGAAGTGAATCAAACAGTCAGGGCAGGCAGGGACAAGGTAGGACTAATAAATTAAACTGCATTTATTTTAATGCAAGAGGGCTAACAGGGAAGGCAGACGAACTCAGGGCATGGTTAGGAACATGGGACTGGGATATCATAGCAATTACAGAAACATGGCTCAGGGATGGGCAGGACTGGCAGCTTAATGTTCCAGGATACAAATGCTACAGGAAGGATAGAAAGGGAGGCAAGAGAGAAGCAGGAGTGGCATTTTTGATAAGGGATAGCATTACAGTGGTGCTGAGGGAGGATATTCCCGGAAATACATCCAGGGAAGTTATTCGGGTAGAACTGAGAAATAAGAAATTGATGATCACCTTATTGGGATTGTATTTTTGACCCCCTAATAGTCAGAGGGAAATTGAGAAACAAACTTGTAAGGAGATCTAAGCTATCTGTAAGAATAATAGGGTAGTTATGGTCGGGGATTTTAACTTTCCAAACATCGACTGGGATTGCCATAGTGTTAAAGGTTGAGATGGAGAGGAATTTCTTAAGTGTGTACAAGACAATTTTGATTCAGTATGTGGATGTACCTACTAGAGAAGGTGCAAAACTTGACCTACTCTTAGGAAATAAGGCAGGGTAAGTGACTGAGGTGTCAGTGGGGGAGCACTTTGGGGCCAGCGACCATAATTCCATTCATTTTAAAATCGTGATGGAAAAGGATAGACCAGATCTAAAAATTGAAGTTCTAAATTGGATTAAGGGCCAATTTTGGCGGTATTAGGCAAGAACTTTCAAAAGCTGATTGGAGGGAGATGTTCGCAGGTAAAGGGACGGCTAGAAAATGGGAAGCCTTCAGAAATGAGATAACAAGAATCCAGAGAAAGTATATTCCTGTCAGGGTGAAAGGGAAGGCTGGTAGGTATAGGGAATGCTGGATGACTAAATAAATTGAAGGTTTGGTTAAGAAAAAGAAGGAAGCATATGTCAGGTATTATCAGGACAGACCGAGTGAATCCTTAGAAGAGTAGAAAGGAAGTAGGAGTATATTTAAGAGGGAAATCAGGAGGGCAAAAAGGGGACATGAGATAGCATTAGCAAATAGAATTAAGGAGAATCCAAGGGGTTTTTACAAATATATCAAGGACAAAGGGTAACTAGGGACAGAATAGGGCCCCTCAAAGTTTCACCAGTTTCCTCATTTCCCCTCCCCCCACCCTGTCTCAGTCAAATCCATCAAATTCAGCACCGCCTTCCTAACCTGCAATCTTCTTCCCGACCTCTCCGCCCCCACCCCAGTCTGACCTATCACCCTCACCTTGACCTCTTTCCACCTATCACATTTCCGACGCCCCGCCCCCAAGTCCCTCCTCCCTACCTTTTATCTTAGCCTGCTAGACAAACTTTCCTCATTCCTGAAGAACAAAAGAAGCCAAATTATATAAATATCGAGCGTTTGTCGAATTCGGTGTGTGTTTTGTCCCTTCCTTGTGACTTGCAAGTGTACAAATAAATGACACTACTGCTTCAGATTTTTGTCTCGGACTGAAATTATTGAAGTGAGTGAGCTTTGTTTCTCACA
>NC_057711.1:51002610-51037827 GCF_004010195.1 Chiloscyllium plagiosum
TTTTTTTGAAGAAGTAACAAAGAAGATTGATGAGGGCAGAACAGTAGATGTGATCTATATAGACTTCAGTAAGGCGTTCGACAACCTTTCCCATTAGCGAGGTTAGATCTCCTGGAATACAGGGAGACCTAGCCATTTGGATACAGAACTGGCTCAAAGGTAGAAGACAGAATGTGGTAGTGGAGGGTTGTTTTTCAGACTGGAGGCCTGTGACCAGTGGAGTGCCACTAGGATCGGTGCTGGGTCCTCTACTTTTTGTCATTTACATAAATGATTTGGATGCGAGCATAAGAGGTACAGTTAATAAGTTTGCAGAAGACACCAAAATTGGAGGTGTAGTGGACAGCAAAGAGGGTTACCTCAGATTACAACAGGATCTGGACTAGATGGGCCAATGGGCTGAGAAGTGACAGATGGAGTATCATTCAGATGAATGTGAGGTACTGCATTTTGGGAAAGCAAATCTTAGCAGGACTTATACACTTAATGGTAAGGTCCGAGGGAGTGTTGCTGAACAAATAGACCTTGGAGTACAGGTTCATAGCTCCTTGAAAGTGGAGTTGCCGGTAGATAGGACAGTGAAGGCAGCGTTTGGTATGCTTTCCTTTATTGGTCAGAGTATTGAGTATTGAGGTCATGTTGCGGCTGTACAGGACATTGGATAGGCCACTGTTGGAATATTGCGTGCAGTTCTGGTCTCCTTCCTATCGGAATGATGTTGTGAAACTTGAAAGGGTTCAGAAAAGATTTACAAGGATGTTGCCAGGGTTGGAAGATTTGAGCTACAGGGAGAGTCTGAACAGGCTGGGGCTGTTTTCCCTGGAGCGTCGGAGGCTGAAGGGTGACCTTATAGAGGTTTACAAAATTATGAGGGGCATGGATAGGATAAATAGACAAAGTCTTTTCCCTGGGATTGGGGAGTCCAGAACTGGAGGGCAGAGGTATAGGGTGAGAGGGGAAAGATATAAAAGAGACCTAAGGGGCAATTTTTTCACGTAGAGGGCGGTACATGTATGGAATGAGCTGCCAGAGGCTGTGGTGGAGGCTGGTAAAATTGCAACATTTAAGAGGCATTTGGATGGGTATATGAATAGGAAGGGTTTGGAGGGATATGGGCCGGGTGCTGGCAGGTGGGACTAGATTGGGTTGGGCTATCTGGTCGGCGTGGACAGGTTGGACCGAAGGGTCTGTTTCCATGCTGTACATCTCTATGACTATGACTCTAATTAAATGCAAATTGTTGTCTTTGGTGAGCTGAATCACAGTTGTCAATTATTGTTGATGTTTAAAGTTCAGCAAAAGTGAAGAGCAATGTGCATTGCCTACCTGATTAAGGAAACAGGTCCTATAATTCAATGCAGATTTTTAAATAAAGACTACAGAAGAAACTGAAATGTCGAAATAAACGAAACCATAACCTAAAGGCTATAGGTGTCCTCAAATGTTTAATGCCTATGAAGGCAGAGGTAAACAACAGTCCATTGTATGAAGTATTTAATGACCACAGAACATCCCAAACATTTTACAATCAATACAACATAATTGAAGTGTAATTTTGATTTTAATGTCAGAAAAGCATCACTGTGTGAATATACACACAGTAAGCCTCCACAAACAATAATGTCTAAATGAATCAGGTAATCTATTTTAATGATGGTAGTTGAGTGATAAATACTAGTGAGAATACAGGAGAGGAATCTCCTAACTCCTCTTCAAAATACCATAATGAAATCTTTTATCTGTAAAGGTGGATGTCTTAACCTAAAGGTAGCATTTCCACAAGTTATACTGGACTTATAAAAGTAGAACTTTAGTACTGGACTGCAGTATTAGCCTAGATTTTGTGCTCAAATCACGGGAGTAGCATTTGAGCCCACAATCTGGTCAACTGGTTTGGATAGCATGCATCGCAAGTTGCTAAAGGAAATGTGCGGGGACACTGAAAGGGATTGCTTCAATTTTTCAAGCTTCAGGAGATATAGAGGTGATACCAGAGAATTCGAGAGTGGCAAATGTGACCTTCTTTGAGGAATGGTTTGAGGGCAGTCCTAGCAACTACAGAGCAGTTTGTCTTTCATTACTGGTGAGGTAAGGTTTTGGAATCCTTAATCAGGGAAAAAAAATCAAGAAGCACTTGGAGAGTTTTAAGTTAATTAAGGAGACCCAATATGGATTTGTAAAAGACAATAAGTGTGGTGTTAGAAAAGCACAGCAAGTCAGGCATCATCCGAAAAGCAGGAGACTCAACGTTTCGAGCTTAAGTTCTTCATCATCACATTCCTGTTGAAGAGCTTATGCTCAAAATGTCGACTCTCCTGCTCCTCAGATGCTGCCTGATTGGCTGTGCTTTTCCAGCACCACACTTTTTGACTCTGATCACCAGCATCTGCAATCCTCACATTCTTCCAATGGATTTATAAAAGGCATGTTGTGTTTAACTAATTTAATTGATTTCTTTTGATGAAATAACAGAGAATATTGATGAAGGTCATGTAATGGATGTTGTCTATTTGGCTTTTTAGGAAATTTTGATCAAGTACCACATAAAGGCTGGTTAACAATGTTCAGGCTCATGGAATGGGGCTGCCAGCAAATCAGCTGGATAAAAAAAGGCAAAGGACAAAAAGCAGGAAGTTAAGGTAATAGTTATTATGCAGAATAGAGGATGACAGACAGAACTGTTCCGCAAGGATCAGTGCTTTGATTATTTCTTTTTTCTATACATAAATTATTGGATTTGAAATATGGAGTAACATTTTAAAAATGCATATTAAAATTAAGTATGATGCCAACTTGAAGAAGTGGCAAACATAAAGGATAATACAAATGCAAGCGACTACCATATAGATTATCTTAGATAAACTGTACTAAGGAGTGGGTTGGTGATGAATAGTAGGCAAAGGCAAAAACAAAACAAGTTAGGTAGCATGGATCTAAGGAATTCTCAATGTGCTGACCAAATCCCATGTGTAACTTTGCAAAAACCTGAAAGGAGAAGTCGAAATGTTGGATCTTCAAGTGTCTTAAGGTCATGCTGTGAGCACTGGATAAAAGGGTTAAAAATAATATAGTTGTTTGTTTGGAATCAGAGGGGACATGTGGAGTGAGATAATGGTTAAGTTGTCTGGTTTCCTTCCTGAAAGACAGAAGATAAACACGATCAATTTTAGGTATTGAACGTGGTTGAAACAGAAAGATAAAACCCTTAAAAACAAGGAGGTGTCGTCGGTGTAAGGCCACCCGATCCTAGGGGATATGATACACTTGTGACACCTATCAATGGTTGAATCATTAAATGGACAATGGGATCAATCGAGGGCTCATCATGCAGGATGTATGCACATTGCTTGCACAAACTGATGGATAAGTAAAGGTGCTCCATGGTGACAGCTAATGCACTTGGGAAAGAAGTAGACTGATAAACTACGTGGACACCAGATTAAAGGAGGACTGATCATCTACTCCAAACTGACTCTAAGGAGTAAGATAGATGAGCTGAGGACACAGATTGACATGTGAGAGTATGATGTTTAATTTATGACTGAAATTTAACTTCAAGATGGGCAGGAGTAGCAGCTCAGCATTCCTGAGTATTGAGTATTCAGGCAAGATAGAGAGGGGCGTAGAAGTGGGAGATGGGCTGTAATATCATTCAAGGAACCAAGTATAGCAGCAAGAAGGAGTATGGTATCTTGGAAGGATCATCAAATAAAGCCATGAGGGTAGAAATTAAAAAAAAGGTGTAAATACACTGATGATGCAGGCCCCTAAGCAGTCAAGAAGAGATACAGGACCAAATACGCAATTGCATTTCAGAGAAGTAGGAAATATCAAGGTAATACAGTCAGGGAATTTTAATTGTTCAAATGTTAACTGGGATAGTTTTAGTGTGCAAGTTAAGGAGGGAACAAAATTTT
Organism: Chiloscyllium plagiosum; assembly: GCF_004010195.1. Classification (NCBI taxonomy): domain Eukaryota; kingdom Metazoa; phylum Chordata; class Chondrichthyes; order Orectolobiformes; family Hemiscylliidae; genus Chiloscyllium; species Chiloscyllium plagiosum. The sequence continues at coordinate 51,006,528 of NC_057711.1, forward strand.
TCAATGACATCCAGAAGAACGTTTTTAGTCAGTGTGTAGAAGGCCCAGTAAGGAAGGGGACAGTTTTGAACCTAATATTTTGAAATAGATGCAGCAGGTGGAAGGCTTATTATTGGGGAGCATTTTGGAGATGGTGACCATAACACAGTTAGATTTAAGGTAGTTACGGAAAAGAATAAGAATGAGACATGAATAAAAGTTCTAAACTGGGGAAAGAATAATTTTACTAAGCTAAGAAACTATTTGGCCCAAGTAGATTTAGAGTAGATAGTTATAGATAAATGGTGTCAGAGCAGTGGAAACATTCAAGGAGGAAATAACAAGAGTACAGGACAATATATTCCCAAAAGGACAAAGAGTGGGCTCAAGGCAGAGAACCCTGGATGTCAAGAGTATGAAAACTCGGATTCAGAAAAAAATTAAAAGCTTATGACAAATCCCAAGGGCCCAATACGGTAGAGTCCCTAGAGGAGTTTAAAAAGTACCAGGAGGAATTTTTCAAGAAAATTAGGGAAGCAAAGGATGTGCATGAGAAAAATGTGGGGGGGAAGAATAAAGGAAACCCCATATGACTTTTTCCAATTATATGAAGAGCTAGAAAATAGCAGGGTCCATTATGGATAATAGAGGTAATCTGAATGTTGACCTGAAAGACATGGGCATAGTCCTCAATGAATGATTTGCATCAATCTTGACAATGAATAGGACAATGTAGGCATAGACATTAGGGTAGAAGACTGTGAAATATCAGAAGGAATTAACATAGATTGACAGGAGACACTAGTGGATTTATCACACTTAAAAAGTAGATAAATCTGCAGGCCCAGGTGAGATGTCTCCCAGTCTGTTGAAGGAGACTACAGAAAAGATGTCAGTCACTGGCCACCGGTGAGGGTTCAGAGGACTGGAGGATTGTTAATATTTCCCCATATTAAAAAAATGAGTTCGGGATAAAACCATGAAATTACAGGCCAATCAGTTTAATCTTGCTGAGTGGGAAAGTTATCAGTAAGAGTTCTAAGGGACAGAATATCTCTGCATTTGGAGAGACATAGACTAATCTAGAATAGTCAGCATGGATTTATCAAAGAAAGGTTGTGTTTTACAAACTTGACCAAATTTTTTAAAGAAGCAACCAGAAATGTTGATGAGATTATCCATTTGATTTTGTCTATCTAATGAACAAGACTTTTGATATGAAACCTCATGGCAGATTGGACAAGGAACTAACAGCTATAGGATCCAAGGCAAAGTAGCATATTACATCCAAACTGGCTGAAATACAAAAGGCAGTGGCTTATGGTATAGAGGAAGAAACAACAATGTTTCTGACCAATGAAAACTGAATTTTCCCAAACAGATTATTTGCCTCAATATTACAAAATATGACTTTAAAACAATTGCATGTATGTGGACAACAGAAGTAAATGTTGTAGAAACCGCCTCGAAGTTTAAACAGGAGAGTTTATATTTAACCTAGTTCTGAAAACGAGTATTGCAGAACTTCATCCAGAAACAGTTCAGTAACATAAATGTGCCATACTGTCAGGATGGTGATAAAAAAAAGCATGATCTCTGCATTAAGTTGCTCTTTTCAACTGCACACCATATGGGCAGAGAATTCCCTGAAGTAAAGGGTGAACGTATGTTGTTTCAAACTGACTTTTATGTAGTCTTGTAAATGAGATCTTGCTTCAATTGCAATACATTTATCTCAAACTATTTCAGTGACAAGAATCTTTGGAAAAAAACCTGCAATTGTTGAACAAAGGTGCAAAATCTAAAACAAAATAGGTAAAAAATACTGCTTTTAAAACAATGCGACAGAATTTTACTGTTAATTCAAATATAAATATACAAAGAACATTGTACTGGATAATTACAAAACAGAGATAATGAAATTAAATTAATCAAATGCTGTATGTGGGCAATTAGGTATAATTAAAAAGATACAGTATGTTTCAAAATATGCAAGATCAGTTTGGGGAAACAATTCTGTTTACATTTCATTTATTTTCATTTTTATTCAGATTTTCTATTGACTGAAAGGCATTTTACTTTCTTGACTAACCCTTAGCTGACAGTAGGTACTGCCTTAGGGCAATAAACACCTAAAAAAGTCTGTTTTCCTACCTCATTGAGTTGGATGATGTGATAAATTTGCCTCAGGTACTCACTGCCACCCGGCTGGTGGCAGATATCCAGAAGCATCATGCTTATTTTCCGCTCAGTTAATTCAGAAAACCTGTTTTTCTCGTTTGCAGAGGAACTTTCGGCTGTGGGATATGTACTACAACAGCAGGGTCAAAAATACATTATTTCATGCAAATTCAAGATTCATGAGAAGAATTACAACTTTAAATTTATTCTCTTAAAATAATTAATTGCAATAATAAAGTTATTGCTGCCATAAAAAGTTAATTAAAATTTGTTCTAAAGTACATAGAGAAGGAGCACAACAAATAGCAGTCTGTTCATATGTCTCCTTAAAATTCTTGCAACTTCTATGTCTTGTATTGACATGAATAAAGAATAGTTACATTTGGCACTAGTTCTTTTGAGGTAGTTTACAATCAAGTGTTTTTTCACTGATGGCGAAAATTTACCTAATCACAATTAAGTTTCTGGTTCAACATTCCAGTCTTCTGGACCGGAATCATTTTAATGGTGGTTCATTGTGACATTGAGGATCGCAATCAAACAACACACATTAATTTGATGCTTCAGTCACATATATTAAACATTGCACTTCGTAACCTGCAATACATTAGTCTGCTTAATTGTAATCATTGTCAGAAAAATAGAAATATATATATTGTACCAAATGGTAGCAAAAACAATTTTAAGTATTTCACTGTCAGTTATCTTTAGGCACCAAACCATTCTCTTTGTGAGCCTATGGATTTGGGGGGAATACACAGTCATGGATTAAGAAGTGTCTCTAAGCAGAAAACAGTGGAATAAATGGGTCACTTTCAGATTGGCAAGCTGTGACCTGTGGGGCACTAATAAGATCAGTGCTTGAGCCCAGCTGTTCACAATCTACATTGATGATATGAATGTGGAGATTAAATGTTATATTTCCAAGATTACAGATAACACAAAAATAGATGATACAGCGAGTTCGGGAGATCGTGCAAAGTCATTTCTAGCGGATTTAGAGAGGCTAAATCGGTAGGAAAACATTGGTACAGGGAATGCAATCAAGAGGAATATGAGCTTATCTGCTTTGGTAGGGAAAACAGAAATACTCTGTCTAGGTGATGAATCTTCCGAATTTTCTGCTCCAGAGGGTTGTCTATCGGCTCAGTCATTGAGTATGTTGAAGACAGAGATTGATACATTTCTACCTATTAAGAACATCAAGGGATATAGGGAAAGTGCAGAAAAATATTGTTAGTAGGTCAGCCATGACCTCAGAAAATGGTGGAACAAGCTTGAAGGGTTGAAGGACATTCATCTCCTGCTATTTCTAAGTTCTTACATGTGCTGCCAAATTATCACTATCATATTACAGCATTATTTTCTCTGCTGTAATGAAAACAGCTCCAATTTTTCAAGACATCCTGGCGGATAGCAAAAAAGAAGGACATGGTAATAGTATAGAACTGCATTAGATACCTGCTGTAGTGCTGAGGCTTTGACTGTGAAAGGTTGCTATTATCATCTTTTCCTGTTTCCCCAACAGGTGCAATGCCTAACCCTATAATCAAATGAAAAATATTGTGGATGCTGGAAATGTGAAATAAAAACAGAAAGTGTTTGAGAAACTCAGCACGTGTGGAAGCATCTGTGGAGAGTGAAACAAAGTGTTGATATTTTGAGTCCAATATGACTTCTTCTTCAGAACAGCTTCTTTCTCTTCTTCTGTGGTTTGACAAAAATAGTACAGAACCAAAGAAGTATTGATATTATGGGTATTCGGTCCACCAGCTGATACTCTAAGACCCAGTGAGATATTGGAGTATGTTTAGGTACAGTTGCACTAGGTGAGAAGAAAGTCACTATTGCGTAGGAGCAAGTGTCAGAGGCCAAGTCAGGTGTGGGAAGTATCACTTGGAGGAAGGAGAACAATTAGTGCCCTGCTCACTGGGCACAGATGCTACAGTCACATGAAAAAAGGCTCTGTAATGATGAGTTGCAGAAGTTGTGCTTCCACTTATCTGAATTTTCAAAGGCCTTGCTAAAGTCCATCTGCCTTCATCTATCTTCTTGGTAAAGTCTTCAAAAACTGATAGGGTTACTGATAGAGAATGGAGAAGTCCATCCATCTCACAGCCTTTTGCACACTCTTGCACAAGTTCCTCTATTGAGATAATGGCAAATTTTGTGCAGCCACATTTGGCAGCAAATGGAGTTTGTACAGGAAATGCACAGTGATGACTGCAGGATGCACTGCACTGCAAATCCTGAACTGAAGTGTTATGCTGGTGGTACAGAGATGTTTGGAATGGACTAGTTGGCCCCAGCTGATGCTTCCCTCTCCAGGAACCTGGTGTGCTGCTTAGGTCTGAGGGTGTCACAATGCCAAACTTGACAGGGGATCATCATCATCCTCTGCTTCCAATGGCACCAAAGGGTCAAATAACAGATCCTGCTGTTGCAATTGCAGTTGCATGCACACCTGTACAAAAATGATGAATGCCACATCCAACCTAAACACAACAGAGATGTAGGATGGCTTCCTCTACCTTTCTGTGGTCACAAGAGGAGCTCTGTGAGGAGTGACTGCGTGTGGAATTCACAACACTGTACAGACCACTGAATGGGTCACTGGATATCCAAAGTATGTCTTTTTCCAGAAGTCAGAAAAATTTAGTTGAAATGTCTTTGAAACAATAATTCCCAATATTGAGAAATTTCTGATGAGACCTTGAAGAGATTGGGAGGTCCTTTGCAGAGATATTTGTATCATTGACAGCCATGATTGATTTGCTGGAAGACTGGAGGGTGACTAGTGTTGTGCTATTGTTTATGAAAAGCTTTAAGGAAAAGTCAGGGAACTAAAAACCGGTGAGTCTGACATCAGTGGTGGATGAGTTGTTGGAGGGGATTCTGAGAAATAGGATTTATGTGAATTTGGAAAGACAAGGACTGATTAGGAATAGTCAACATAGCTTTGTGCATGGGAAATAGTATCTCACAAATTTGGTTGAGGTGTTTTTGAAGACTTTACCAAGAAGATAGATGAAGGCAGATGGACTTTAGCAAGGCCTTTGAAAAGGTCCAGCGTAGTAGATGAGTTAGTGATGTTAGCTCTCATGGGATCCAGAGAGATAGCCAATTGGATACAAAATTGACTTTATAGAAGAAGACAGAGGGTGGGGTAGAGGTTGTTATTCAAACTGGAAGCCTGTGACCAGTGGTGTTTGCAAGGATTGGTTCTGGTCCACGGTTGTCCATCCTTTATTTCAACTATTTGGACGAGAATATAGGAGGTATGGTTAGTGAGTTGACTGATTGGTGGTATAGTGGACTGTGAAGAAGGTTATCTAAGAGTACGAGATCTTGATCTGATAGGCCAATGGGCCTAGAAGTAGCAGATGGAGTTTCACTTAGATAAATGCAAAGTGTTGCATTCTGGTAAGGCAAACCAGAGCAGGACTTATACATTTTATTGTTGGGCTCTGGGGAGTGTTGTTGAATAGAGGGATCGAGAGGTGCCAGTTCATAGTTCCTTGAAAATAGCGTTGCATATAGACAGGGTGGTGAAGGCAGAGTTTGGCATACTTGCCTTCTTTGGTCAGTGCATTGAGTATAGGTTTTGGGATATCATGGTGTGACTGTATAAGACATTGATGAGGCCAAATGTAGGACACCACATACAATTCTGGTCCCCTTGCTATAGAAATATGTTGCTAAACTAGAAACAGTACAGAAAAAAATTTACAAGGATGTTGACGGGACTGGAGGGTTTGACTAATAAGGAGATGCCGAATAGGCTGAGACATTTTTCCCTGGAGCATCAGAGGCTGAGTGGTGAGCTTATAGAGGTTTGCAAAATCATGAAGTGCTTAGATCACGTGAATAGCCAAGGTCTTTTTCCAAGGGTAGGGGAGTTTAAAACTAGAAGGCATAAGTGCAAGTTGAGAGGGGCAAGATTTCAAAAGGGACCCGAGGGGCAACGTTTTCACAGAGGGTGGTGCGTGCATGGAATTAGCTGCCAAAGGAAGTGGTAGGGGCGGGTGCAATTACAACATTTAAAATACATTTTGACATGTACATGAATGGGAAAGATTTAGAAGAATATCTGCCAATGCAGGCAAGTGGGACTAGTTTAGTTTGGAATACTTGGTCAGCATGGACGAGTTGGACCGAAGAGTCTGTTTTCCACACTGTACATCTCTATGACTCTACTTGTCCTACCAGTGCACCACAGTATTCTGCATCCACCTCCTTCACAGTCTTCTCAAATCTTCTTTCTCTGCCCTCACCGTCCTCAACAACCACATTTCTCAGGAGGGTTATCTAATGTTCACCACAATGTTCAAGTTGCAGGAGTGAGTGTTTGTGCTGCTTGACCAGTGCAGATGCATTTTAAGAAGCCCGATGGTTTGCACACTCACTAACCTCATAAGCAGATGGCACTGGTTGCATTGTCTCTGCACCTCTGTCTGGATCTCCTGTAGAGGAATCAAAATTAATCTCTTCAAGAATTATCTATGTCCTTGCATCCATCATGGGCTTTGGATAACAGAATAAAGATCTATCTGGATTGACTGGCAGAGGATGGAGGAGTCATGTCAGATACCAGGAAAACAAGTGCACGGAAAGTAAGAATTTCTTGTTGTGATTGCAGACCAGTTGAATATTGAATGAGGGGAAGCCTTTCTGGTTGACTAATCTCACTGTCCTGTCTCTGAGTATCTTGATGGCTACATGAATGCAATCAACGACGTCCTGCATCTGAGGAATTTCAGTGATGTATGTAAAAAGCTACATCTGTCTGGAAATGAATGTACTCTGCAGCTCTCTCAAAGAGGCTAACAATGACTTCCAAATTGCAGTAGTTTTCTGTTGCATGTGAGATGCCACCGAGATGTAAAAGAACAAAAAGCAAAGAAGTTCAAGACTACAGTGATTCGATAGCTGCTAGCAGGGAAAGCAAGCATTGTCTTCAGCAATGGATGTCCTGATGTCCATGCCCATGTACTGGGGATTGGTTCCTATGACAGTTGATTTTGTCACCTTCGGTTACCTCTTTGTTTGGTATTAGAACTTGTAACTCCTTATCCTTCCTATCCATTGTTTATAATCCCGCAGAAGTTGTGCTCCTTATTGTCATTGGGTCCAAGAATTGAGTTATAATCCAAATGCCAGCAGCTGCCTGCCTTTCTGTTCTCAGCTGGTTGCCTAATTGTCCTCAACAGTCTTACCTTCTGCTGTGCTGTCCCAATGATACCAGAAGGACATGCACTCCTGAGCTGCTCACTCTCCCAGTCACCTACACAATGTTACTGGCACATATTTATTTATGGCTGCCATCCTTTTTGCTGTTGAAACTTTTAGTAGTTGAGCAAGTTCCTTGGAGGAGGTACAACTAGCTGTAATTTGTATCCAGGTTGGCATTGGGATTTTTAATTGTTTCTGTTATTGTCCATGGTAGAGCTCAAAGATCTAGCCTAATAATTGTACTTCTCTCCACCAGACCTTTTGAGAATATTCAGCAAGTTTAGTTATTATTTTAGTTTTTGAGCATCAGTAGTTTTCTTTATTTAAACAATTATTTTTGATTAAACCATTTATTAATAAATCAGTTATCTCAGTCTTGAATGAAATTAATTTTGCTTAATTAAACAGCATTTTATTCTTTCTCTCAGTGAGCTGCAGTGAGGCAGGGGTGGTAAAATTATAGATGACATCATGGACACCTTTCCAATCGCACACTTATATGCTCCAACCTCACCAGAACTTTACACATAGCGTGAGCCATTGAGGAACACATCCTTATTAGATAATGAGGCCTTCAGGTGGACAAGTTTGGAGGAAACAATGAAGTAATGGAGATGTCACTGGATTCGTTTTCCAGAGGCTCAGGCTAATGCTCTGGGGCCAATGCAGCTGGTCGAATTTAAAATCAATAAGAATAACTAGAATTAAAAAAAGTCCAATAGTCATAGAGTTATAGTCAAAGAGATGTACAGCATGGAAACAGACCCTTCGGTCCAACTCGTCCATGCCAACCAGATATCCCAACCCAATCTAGTCCCATCTGCCAGCACCTGGCCCATATCCCTCCAAGCTGAAACTTTATTGCTGGAACAGCACAGCAGGTCAGGCAGCATCTAGGGAACAGAAGATTCGACGTTTCGGGCACATGCCCTTCTTCTGTTCCCTGCTGTGCTGTTCCAGCAATAAAGTTTCAGCTTTGATCTCCAGCGTCTGATTATATAAATGGAGGAAAGGGTTGACCAGGGCCTTGTATCGGCCAATCATTCTAATCTCAGTGGTGGGGAAATTATTGGAAAGAATTCCGATGGATGGAATGTATCTGTGCTTGAAGAGATATGGAATAAGCAGGCATAGCATGATTTAAGAGATGGTCATGTTTGACAAATTTGATCGATTTTCTTTGAAAAAGTAAATAGGAGTGTTAATGAGATCAACATTTCTGTTGTGGTCTACATGATCATGGCAAACTGGTCAAGAAAATAAGAGCCCATGGTATCAAAATCAGCCTCAGGTTAACACCTTATACCTCATTAACAAGGAAATCTGTCATATTTACCTAGTCTGGCAAATTGTGACTCCAGATTCGCAGTAATATGGTTGACTCTTGTGAAATGATCTCTCAGATGGCCTAGCAAGCCATTCAGTTGTACTAAACTGCTTCAAAGTCATAATTGAAACCAGATAAACCACCGGGCATTATCCTGTGCACTGGAAATGGGAACAGCAAACCAAGCCCTGCATATTCCCCAGTTCCTCCTTACTAAAACAGTTTGACATAACCATTCTCACTGAATACACCTTTCAATGCCACAGGCAGCACTGTCATCATCTCCCAAGTATGGTCAGAACACCAGAACAAACCAATCAGATTACAGCCACAGTGTCATGCAATCAGGGTGGAGTTATTCTGGGTGTCTACAACCTGACTCCAGACTCCATAATGCCTCATGGCATCAAACTGCTTCAGAGTCATAACTGAAACCAGATAAACTACTGGGCATTATCCTGTGCACTGGAAATGGGAACAGCAAACGCAACCCTGCATAGTCCCATGTTCCTCCTCATTAAAACCTGGGCTTGTGTCAAAATTGAGAGGGCAACAGTTTGAAGTAATTAGTCTCACTGAATATACTTTTCAATGCCACAGGCATCACCGTCAACATTTCTCAAGTATGGTCAGAACACCAGAACAGACCAACCAGATTGCAGCCACAGTGTCATGCAATCAGGATGGAGTTATCCTGGGTGTCTACAAACTGACTCCAGACTCCATAATGCCTCATGACATCAAACATGGACAAGCAAACCTCTAGCATATACTTAACTCCTTCACAGATACATCAATTCAGATAGTGAGAGAGCCAACAGAAGGGAAAGCCATACTTGACCTCACTCTCACCAAACTGTCACAAATGCCTCTATCCATGATGAAACTGTTTGGAGTGATCTTGTGGGGAGAAGCACTCTCATTTCCACATTGGGGATTTCCGTCATTGTCTTCCATGTCTTCACCACCATGTTAAATGGGATAGATTGGCAACTCAAAACTGCACAAAACCATGAGATGCTGTTGGCCATCAATAGCAACAGAATTGCATTAAACACAATCTGTAACCTCATGGCTTGACATATTCTCACTCGACCATTACAATCAAGCAGGAAGACCAACTCTTCTTCAATGATGAGTACAGGGTGAAATGCTAAGAACAGCACGAAGCACGCATAAAAATATCAATCTGTTGCAGCTACAGCACAAGTATTTGCATGCAAAATATAAGCAGTGTGCAAAAGCCAGGGATAAGTGTTCCCACAACCAATGGACCAGATCTGAAGATTGCTCAGTATAAAGCTCTACAGTCTGCAACCTAAGCCTGCATTAGATTGCAGACTGCATTAGATTAGATGGTTTGCAACCATCTTTGGCCAGAGGTGCAACTGGGTGATTGATTTTGGACTCCTCTTAAGGCCCCCGGCACCACAGGCAATGGTCTTCCACAAACTTGATTCAGTCCATTTGAGATCAACAAACAGCTGAAAGCTCTGAAAAATGTTATGGGCCCTGATGACATTCTAGCAATTGCTGTGAAGATGCAAGCTCTGAACTTATCCACATCCTATCCAAACTATGTTTGTACAGCTACAATTCTGGCATCTACCCAACAATGTGGAAAATTGTCCCAATATGTACTGTTCACAAAATGCAAGACAAATCCAACCTGGCTCATTAATACCTGATCAGTCTACTCTCAATCACCAGAAAAGTTATGCAAAGGGTCATTGATAGTATTATCAATTGATACTTGCTTAGCAATGACATGTTCACTAAAGCTCAGTTTGGGTTTCACCAGGGCCACAGAAGCAATAGGAGCAGGAATAGGATATTCTATGTCTCAAACTTCCCAGCCATTACATAAGATTATGGCTGATCTTCCCTTGGCTTCAACATTTCTTGCATGCCAGCTCCTTAACGTCCTCAACTCCTTAATACTTCAAAATTTTATCTACCTCCTCTTTAAAAACTTCCAGTGGTCTAGCTTCCACAACACTGGGGCAGCCAATTTCAGACATTCACTATCCTTCGCGAGAATAAATTCCTGTGCATTTCGGTTTTAAATGAGTAGTCCCTTACTTTGTCGCCTAGTTTGTGATTCTTCTATGGGTGGGGACATCTTCGTAACATCAATTTTGTCAAGTCCCCTCAGAATCTTGTATGCTTCAATAAGATCATCCCTCATTTCTCTATACTAAAATGAGTCAAGGACCAACTTGTTTAGCCATTTCTGACAGTAAACTCCTTCATTTCATAAATTAGCCTTGTGAATCTCTTTTGAACTGTGCAATGCCAATATTGGACCAAACTATACTCAAGTACTCCAGATGCAACCTCACCAACACCATGTAGAGTTGTAAAAACTTCACTATTTTTAACTCCAACTCTCAAGCAATAAAATTCTAAATGCCTTTTAATTACTGCATCTAAATGCTAACTTTTGTGTTTCATGCACAAGTATATTCAGATTTCTCTGCACTGCATGTTTTTTGGGGTCTCTCTCCATTTAAGTGGTAGTCTGTCTCTTGATTCTTCCTCCCAAAGTGCATGACCACATACTTTCCTCCATTAAACTCTATCTGCTATGTTTTTGCTCAGTCATTCAACCTACTGGAACCCTTATGCCCTAATCACAATCTACCCTCTCACATATTTTTCTGTCATCAGCAAATTTGGAAACTCTGTCCCTTCCTCTAAATCATTGATATAGATAACGAATAAATGAGACTCGTAGGACTGATCTTTGTAAAACACTAAATTGAAAAAGATCCATTAAACTCTGTCTTTTGTGTGTTCACCAATCTTCAATCCATGCAATTAAATTACCCCATTTTCCTAACCACAGATGTAAAGCTAACTGGCCTATAGTTTATTGCTATCTGTCTCCCTCTCTTCTTGAAGAGGGACATCACATTCATGATTTTCCAATCTGCCAGAACCCTTCTAGAATACAATGAGTTCTGGAATATTTTAACCTCTGTCTCTGCAGCCACTTTCTTAAACCCCTTGGATGTAGGCAATCAAGTCCTGGTGATCCGCATTCAGTCCCAATTGTTTGTCAAATACTTTCTCCCTTGTGATAAAGACTATTACATAGTCTTTCCTCCCATTAGCACTTTGCTTATCTGATATCATTGGGATGTTTACAGTGCCTTCCACATTGGGATTGATGTAAAATAATGGTTTAAATTGTCTGCCAGTTTCCCGTTCCTCATTTACAATTCTAAGTTCCATCCTCCAATGGTCACCCATTCACTTTAGCTATTCACTTTATTTTCATACAGCCATAGAAGCAATTGCTCTTAGTTTTAGTATTTCTTGTCAGTTTACTTTCATAATCAATTTTCTATACTTTTACGACCTTTTAAGTCATCCACTAGTTCCTAAAGAAAAGTCCCAAACCTCTGGCTTACTTTTTCAACATTCTACTAATATTTTCTGCTGCACTCTTCTGTTCTTTTTCTACCCCTATCTCTCACAGTTTAATTATTGCTTGCCTCTTCACTACCTTTTGGTTGAGCCCTCCTTCCATTAGTTAATTTAAAGCCATACCTAAAACAATAATTATACAATTCATCAGGGCACTAGTTCCAGCATAGTGCAAATGAAATGCATCCCAAACGAACAGCACTTCCTTTCTCCAGTAGTGTGCCAGTGGCCCCTGAAATGAAATCCATCTCTCCAACACCAATTTCTGAACAACAGGTTTACCTCTCTAATCTTATTTATCCTCTGTCAATTTGCAAGTGATTCAGGTAGTAATCCAGAGATTATTACCTTTGCAGTTCTGCTTTTTACTTTTGACACCGGAAGGTAAACTTTGGCACCAGGAGGGCAACTCAGCTTTTGGGAATCTCTGCTAATCGAATTAATCTAAAGGATGTGACTGCCTCAGGAAATAGAGTCCAGCTACCTCTGATCCACCCTGATGTTTCACACTGTCCACAGCTGGGACTCCAGCTCATCAACTCTGAGCCAAAGTTCTGCAACCAACATTGGCTGCAGATATAGTCACCATATATCATGCCACTATCCAGCAGCTCCCACATATTACATCTGCAGTACACTGGCTGCCTGGTCATCTCTGTTCTATTTAATTAATTGGAATATTAAATATTTGTAAAATGAATTTCTTAACTGTACACTTCAGCTGTAATAATACTTCTGATCTAAACTACTTGGCCCAATCAAAAGTGACGAAGAGAAAATATCCACTAATTACTTCCATGGTTTCCTGTGATGTCATATTTAATTTCTAATAGATAGAAACAGATGAAGAGGCTTTCTTTTTAAAATCTCCTGCTACCACTGCACTTCTTTTGCAGATGCATTTTGCAGTGCACTACCTACCACATTCATGTGTCATATGGCATCTGAACAACTCATTATTTAAAAAAGAACTTCGCTGATTTCCAGATTCACATTAAATCCCATTCATTCATTCACCACCATTTGCTTACTAATGTGCACTGATTCTTGATCCAGGACACTTCAATATTAAATTCCCATCCTCATTTTCAAAACCTTTATGGTCTGATCCCAAGTTTATACACATGTATTAAACTATAATAAAAGTTATATTTGTGGCATACTCAGAATATAAATGTTCACAAACTTAAAATTGTTCCAAACTATTTAAAATTCGTTTGCCTCATTTACAATCATTTAATTTGAATGATGAACTGCACTTTTATTTTTGGACATATAATCAGTTCTTCCACAACACGATGGTTGCGTTCTTGTGCAAAGCCACATTATTGAAAAATCATGCTTTAGAAACAGCGTTTAAAGTATTGGTGCTGTTATCACTTTACAACAAACACGCTTTTTAAAGGTTAGCGCTGTAGAAACAGCATCCCCAATTAGTCAATCGCGTTCGAGCAAATTCGTGTGGAGGAAATGTGCATTAAAATGACCTGTAGGCTTAATGCTGGGTACTCAAAGCTAGCACCAAAGTAGTGTAGTGTAAATGTAATAAACAGAGTAATGAGCTCACCTATCTACATAAATGATGGCAGATTCTATTATTATTCTCGCCACCTTTAAAGGTGTCTTTCAAGATGAATGACCACAAAAATAAAGAATAGAGGGAAGGGGAACAAAGCAGATTAATAAAAAAGGAATACACTGTTAGTGCCTTTCATTATTAACTGATGGATTTTTCCAAATACATTGCACGAAAGAAAAAGTAATATCAAAGTAGGCCTTTAAACATCCAAATTTTTCTTTGTTAAATATTAGTTCTGAAAGGACACCATGCCGTGTTTTCAGAACATAAGGGAATAACAAACTATGTCATTTATCAGGATCTTGACATTGAAAAAGTTGAGGCCTCTGACCAATCAGTGCACCATGTCAGCACCTGAATCATATCCTTTTCTGTCTATCACTTTGCAGGTGAAGCAAATGATTGTATTCAGTCACACCAATGATTAATGAGTTCCTCTGTAGATTTGGGACAGCCTATCAATCATGTTATTAGAGAGAATGTGGCCTGAAAGAGGCAGTCCTCAGCCAAGGAATAACTGCATTCATCTTAATCTATGTACGCACCCAGCCAGGCAAGTCAGGGTCACTATGATGGAAAACAATAATCTTTTCTTGGACAAATTACTTTGCAAAGTCAGGCATTTCTTCAGATTCTGAATTGCATATTTATTTTAGAATACTGAGTGATGGGGTTACCACTGAGAGAACACTTCAGACTGAAAGTTATTTTAATGAACAATAATGTTAGCACAAACTACATATAAGCAGGTGATGCATTCTGCTACCATTTTCACTAGTGCTGAATGTACTGTACTTTTGAATAAACAAGTGAAGCTATTCTGTGTTACACAACACCTACAATACTGCATTTCCTATTTGGAAGACTCATCAATCTACTAAGGAATTTGCTACATAATAAACAATTCCAGTACATTTAAGCAATTTATATATGGATTAATATGTTGAATAATGCAATTTTGTATGTTCTAAAAAGCAGGTTTCTATCATATGACACCAAGTAACATTTCAAAAGTATGATCAAATAAACAAAAATAACATCTTTGTAGTTTCTACACTGAACCTCTGTACTCATAAAGTAACAATATTCCTATATTAAACCAGTAAAAACAAAAAATGTAAAGTGTTATTGGACGTCCTGTGGTCATAAAAGATGCTATACAAGTGTATGTTTAAAAGAAATATTAAATTAAATAAATATATAACACAGAACAGTATGGATGGAGGTTTTTGGTCTGGAGAGTCCATTCGCTGACCTCCACAACATCAATGTGGCTAGTTTCTCATGACAAATATAGATAGATAAAATTCTACTAAAGGGACATAAAAACATGTAGAGGATACATATCTGTCTAATTATATTACTGTGATGCATTTTGGGATGATTACTTCCAGTAAAGTCACCATATAAAATCAATTTCTTGATTATTTTGTATGATTGAAATGCCTATCGATCCATTTAATTAATTAATTATGTCCAATAACATAGTGGCAACACAAAAAACGATTATTTGTATAACCAAACATGAAATGTCTGAAAAAAACTGCAACCACTATTCAAACTAGGACAAAACTTACTGAATTGAAATATTTCTCAACTATATATTTCAGAAAGATACACACTAAAAAAGTAAACAAAAGATAAACTTGAGGTTTGTACTTCATGGCTGTTATTACAGTTTAAAAAATACATCCCAACAATTAAGATGGGATTCTACATAAAGGTAACACAATTTGCAAATTTCAAAATGGAAGTCCATCCAAGTCCTCTCCCCACATACCAGCTCTTTGTAAATGTGATACAACATTAACAACACAATAAATACATTGCAAATAGTAAATACTTTGTTGCATGTTGTTATCACACAATAAGTACCATGCCACTTTATGTGCAAATTGCCATATCCTACTGCAATAAAAGTACATAGCGATCATTCCAATCATGAAGTTGCAAACAGGAACAACCACTACAAATCAAAAAAGTACAAACTGATAATGTACAGTCAGGAGCAGCTCCAAAAGAGAGAAAACTAATCAAATCCTTTTATGCAGGATCTGAACTGAACATATTACTCGAAATGGCATTTGTAACTACTATAAAAAGATTAAAATGATAAAAAAATTAAGTAAATTATTAAACTGACCTTCTCACTTTACATTTTTTGAGATAAGTTGCCTCCAGTAGTGTATCCATTTGAGGATATGAGTTTTTTTTCATCCTTCCATGAAATGTGGGAATCACTGGCAAGGTGATGCTGTTGCCATTCCCAAAATGTCCTTAAACTGAGTAGCTTGCTAGGCCTTGTCAAACAGTTCAGAGTAGTTTAGCATCAACTACATTGCTGAGGTTCAAGAGTCACACATAGGCCAGAGAAATCAAGGATGACAGGTTCCCTTCCTTGAGGGACATTAGTAAACCAGGTAAAAACAATGACTGCAGATGCTGGAAACCAGATTCTGGATCAGTGGTGCTGGAAGAGCACAGCAGTTCAGGCAGCATCTAACGAGCAGCGAAATCGACGTTTCGGGCAAAAGCCCTTCAAGGTGCTCTTCCAGCACCACTGATCCAGACATGAGTAAACCAGTTAGGCTTTTACAACAATCGATAATAGTTGTGATGATCATCGTTACCGAGATACATTGTACCTAGATTCATGGAATCATGAATTTAAATTCCACCAGTTGTCATGGTGAGACTCATTCCTGGGCATTGGTCTGGGCCAATGGATTAATAGTCTTTGACATAACTGCTAAGTCACTATTTTCCCAAATGAACCAGATATTCATTAAATTTCCCAAACTCATTACTGTTAAGGGAAGATACTTATAGAGTCACAGAAATGTACAACAGGGAAACAGACTCTTTAATCCAACTTGTCCATGCCGACCAGATATCTTAACTTAACCTCGACACATTTACCAGCAGTTAGCCCAATCAATCTAAACACTTCTTAATCATATACCCATCTTGATGCCACCACTACTTCTTCTGGCAGTCCACACACATACCACCCTCTGTGTGAAATGTTATCCCTCAGGTCCCCTTTATACCTTTACCCTCTCACCTTAAACTATGCCCTCTAGTTTTGGTCTCTGCTGCCATGGGGAAAAGATCTCGGCTATTCACTCTATCCATAACCCTCGTGATTTTATAAACCTCTATAAGATCACCCCTCAGCTTCCGATACTCCAGGGAAAATAGCCCCAGCCTATTCAACCTCTCCCTATAGCCCAAACCCTCCAACCCTGGCAACATCCACCCCTCAGCTTCCGATACTCCAGGGAAAATAGCCCCAGCCTATTCAACCTCTCCCTATAGCCCAAACCCTCCAACCCTTTACATCCTTGTAAATCTTTTCTGACACTTTCAAGTTTAATGTTGAACATCAGATTTTATTACGTGGATACAATATCCTTACTTGATAAATTGCACATAAACAGATACTCCAAAAATAATCACCTTATGTTTCATTTCAAACTTAACACATGCCTTTCTCATGGAAGGTTTATTCAACAGTACATATCACTAGAGACTACATCAGTGCTTATAAACTGGCTTACTCAAGCTATTACACCTGGAATTACAATTCTGCTTTGCGATGTCAAGGTATTTCTTCAGCTCACCTAAAGCACATACTGTTTTTAAATTGCTTAATTGCAGCAAATCTCACTTCTAACATTTTAAGCAAGCTGTCCCAGTTTTGTAGTAAAAACACAGTTAGCAGAGTCTATGGCTAACACATTCACTGTAGGATCAGAATCCTCATGAACTGTATAATTTGTTCAGATTCATCAATATTTTCATCATCATCATCATTTGTCATTTTGAGGTCTCTGCCACTTTACTCAAAGCAGTTCAGCACAAAACAATGTTTTGTATCTCACCAGAACAATGCATACTAAACATTGCTTGGGGCTGGCCCATTTGCCCATTACTGTCATTTGAGTTTGCTTTTTGGTTTAAGAGCCAGGTCTGAAAAAGGCTTCATTCACCCTCATCCTGTCTGTCTTAAATCCTGAAATTGTATTTATGCCTGCATTTGGTCTCTGGACTATTTTCAAATTTGACAATCATTGAGACTACAATTTGTGTCACCTGAGAATGTCTTATGTGTTCCATGAAGCTGAAGGAAAATTACTGTTTTCCACCTTTTTAAAAGCAGAAGACATCTAATCTGGAGATTTCTTTCTTAAGACACCAGTAATAACCAGTTGCCTGCCATTTTGCGGTACCATTGCACTGATCTAGGGATGCCCAAACTTAATTGTCATCTTTCAGTTATATCAGTTAAGTCCAGGAAATATTTTTAGATTTCAGAAAACAGAATAATTCCATTGGTCAATACAGATAATGCTTCATAGGCATTTAATACATCGCCCTTCTTGCAATTTCAACCAGGAACTCTAAGAGTCAATTTCAAACATCATTACTATCCAAAATATGGACATCCATCTCACAAAATAAACATGATTTAAATACCCACCAGACGTAGATTTCTCTTTAACAGATTAATAACTTATGACCACATGTCCAATTCATTCTTCTATTGGTTTTGTTGTTCAAACTCTTGAGAACACAAAGCAATCAAATTAATTTTGCTCTCTGTCATTTTCCCCGATTGGCACTAAGATCTTAGCTATATTTTCTTCTCAGTTTCCAACTTTCATCTTTACACTACCATCCACAACTACCGTGTCCTATTCCACAATACCAAGTGAAAGACAGAATTGGAGCCTAGTCTTTTTTTTAAAGATTAGATTCCCTACAGTGTGGAAGCAGGCCCTTTGGCCCAAAAAGTCCATACCGACCCTACAAAGAACAACCCACCCAGACCCATTTCCTTCTGATTGAAGAAGGGCTTATGCCCGAAACGTCGATTCTCCTTCTCCTTGGATGCTGCCTGACCTGCTGCGCTTTTCCAGCAACACATTTTTAAGCTCTGATCTCCAGCATCTGCAGTCCTCACTTTCTCCCATTTCCCTCTGACTAATGTACCTAACACTATGGGCAATTTAACATGGCCAATTCACCTGACAAAGTCTTGTCGCACTTTGTGTTATATACAGAAACACATTACAAATAAACATCACTCCAACAACCACAGTTTCAGTCTAGTCCTGTATACAGCACAAGTAAACTCATGTTTCTCGATTCTAATATGCATTAGCAATAAAACTTCTGATTTACTTGCATGTACATTGAAATAACTGCACAGAGATCAGTACGCTGTCACCAAATCACCCTTTAATTACATGTGCACAGTACACTGGCTGTAGCCAGCCAGCTCGGAGTCAGCCTCTAAACTAAGGAGATTTAAACCCCTGTTTAAATTTTTTAAATTCTTTTTTCTTTTATAACCCCTACCCCCTCCAACACTAATGTATAACTGCAGTACGGCTTATTTTTCCCTAGCACCCATGTCATATGTGTGCAGTTGTAGGACACAATGAAGAACGAGTACAGAAATAATTATTCACATTCCACCACCAGGAAGAAAGGGAACACCCGAGTGGCCAGTGACAAGCAGTGCCCTTCTCAGCACAGGGCAACACCTGAGTGAGCAAAAAGGTGAAGGGGAGGACAGGAACTAAATCAAAATAGAATTTGAGGGGGGAACAAAACACTCACCACCCCGCGGTGTCCACCTCTCCCTGAAATCCTCCAGGGTGTTGGGAGGCAGCGCGTGCCCCTTCTCCGGGGACACCTGGGCCCAAACGTAACCGTGGAAGAGGGACAGGCAATCAGCCATAAGGGCCCACTCCACGATCCGCTGCCTGGAGCTGTTTATGGCCAGCCTGGCCAGGCCCTGGATCCGACCCACAAGGAGATTCTCTGACCTGCTCTCTCCCCTCTGAACCGGGTGCCCAAAGATCAGGAGCATGGGGCTGAACTGCAATCAAAAACATAAAAGAAGGTTCTTGACGAAAACAAAAAGGAAGTGCAGATGCCCACATGGTCCACGGACTCCACAGCACCACAGAACAAGCAGTTTGGCTGGGAGTCCATGAACCACTGCAATCTGCTGCGTGTTGCACCCTCTAGCCCAGATCCCCGAGCAAAAGGGGGAGGACTCCCACATCAAGAGCCCTCAACTGAGGATCCACACTGCCAGGTGGTAAATAGGCATGACAAGGCGTGTCCGGACGTGGATAAGGGAGAAGAGGTTGCAGCAGCAGTCAATAAATGGCCCGCCGTTTTACATCCTTGAGTGGGACCAAACTAAAACTCAGAGGCGGCTCAGATTGTGGGGCACAGGCTCCTGTGGGAGGTACAGAACCTTGGGGTCAATGTAAAATTCCGTCCAGGAGTTCATGCAGATGGGATTCCACCACACACTTGAGCATCCTCCAACTTGGGCACAATGTTGGATACCCTCTGGTCATTTTTTTTTTTGCTGCTCATAATATTTATTCCACAAGGTTTTTCATTTATAAATTATACTGACTTTTGTAAACAGTATTTAGTTTCTGCCCAGATACTTTGCTCCAGAACAAGTAGATTTTCACATAAACTATGAGTTATTGCAAATATCTTTTAAGCACCTTATAAATGATTAGACTGACATTAAAAATTCCAGATTTTGATATCAATTAAATGTGCAATCAGAAATAATGAGATTTTAATAAATCACACTTGTTGGCGATATCTGCCGTCTCAGTACAGTTCGCATTTGGCCATAATGGCATAGCTGCAATGCTTGCTGTTTATCAATGTATTAAGGTAAATGTGCCTTTATTTTTAAAGACTAATGGACGCTTGCTGTCACACAGTAGGCCACCAAACAGATATGCCCTCATTTTTGGTTTCTACATGATTTTACTGTGTTTAAGCTCATTTCTAAGCTCAGAGTTTGGAAATGCCCTGAAATATAAATCAGTGTCACATCAATTTTAAACAAATAATAAACAAATTTATATCGAACCTGATATTCTGTACTCATTAGATTTGGTTCTGTTGTTGTGAATAGTAGATAATTTTTAATGCTACTGGAAAAAGCATAAAATTCCTTTTCACCAAATGGAACTCAACTCAAAAGAAATACTTTCAAGTTGTCTGACATTTGTTTTCTTTAGGTTACCCTCTGTTCATAATGGTCAGACAGGGCTTCCTGATTGGGCCAGTTTAACAATCTCAATCAAGGTCTCATAGTGAGATCTACCTGGTTCCAATCATTTTATCCTCATTCCAGAAATAGTTAGGTTTATCAACAAATCTGGCTATAAATGGAGTGTGCCTGTACTGCTGATCATAAATCCAAACCCCTCTAAAAGTGCTGAGACGGGGAATAAAAGGAATGAAAAACCAGAATACGTCTTTTTTAGCAAAGTACATATATATCTTCAAATTACTTAAGGTAACTTGAAAGGAAAATCTAACAGTCAGAATGTTAGCTGAAATCCTGCAAGTACTGGAAAAGAGATAAAATAAACACAAGTAAGTAAAAAAATTATAACGGAGGATAGATAACAGCAGATCTTTAAAGTGGTGACACATATAAAAGCATATTAATTTGCCAATTTTATGTTAATGTGAATGTTTGCTGTATGCTTTTCTAAGATTGGGTGTATCAGCCAGAAGACTGTACTAGTATTTCAGTTTGGATGGAAGCTTAAATAAACGTCTGATTTAAATCTTCAGTTTATTTTGATATCACTAAATACTATTTGAGAACTGTTTGGGAGAAGTGATAAGATCAAAAATTAGTTTCCTTAAGTTTTTGTTTGGATTTTACGACAACATTCCACACCAAACCAAGTTAAAACATAGAACATTACAGCGCAGTACTGATCCTTCAGTCCTTGATATTGTGCCGACCTGTGAAAATAATCTGACGTCCATCTAACCTACACTGTTCCATTATTATCCATATGCATGTCCAATGCCCATTTAAATGCCTTTAAGGTAGGCGAGTCTACTATTATTGCACGCAGGCCATTCCACACCCCTAATACTCTGTGAGTGAAGAAACTACCCCAATACCTGTCATAAATCTATCACCCCTCATTTAAAGCTATATCCCCTCATGTTAGCCTTCAATATCCGAGGAAAAAAGGTTGTCATTGTCCACCCTATCTAACCCTCTGGTTATCTTATACATCTCAGTTAAGTCACCTCTCAACCTTTATCTCTCGAACAAAAACAGCCTCAGTTGCATCAGCCTTTCCTCGTAAGATCTTCCTTCCATACCAGTCAACATCCTTGTAAGTCTCCTCTGAACACTTTCCAAAGCTTCCACATCCTTCCTATAATGCGGTAACCAGAGCTGCATGCAATATTTCAGGTGCGGCCTTACCAGTGTGTTGTACAGCTGCAGCATGACCTTGTGGCTCCAAAACTCAATCCCCTACCAATAAAAGTTGACAGTATAAAGCTGCTCTCTAATTTTATATTTATTTATAAGAACAGCAGTAGGGCATTTCAGCCCCTTGAGCTTGGTTCATATTTAATGTGATTATGGATGATTGAACACTTCAACGTCTTTTATCCATCCTATTCCTCTTATGCCATTGGTAATCATAATTCTATTGAGATCGGCACAAAGATTGAGTCTCTGGGGTACAGCATTCCACTGATTCATCACTCTCCGAGTAAAAACATTTGCCCTTATCACAGTTCTAAATAACATCCCCATTAGTTTTAAACTGTACCATGATTATAGACTTCCCAACCAGGGAAAAGTTTGACATGCATTTACCCTCTCTATCCCTTGGATAGATTTTGAAGGTTTCAATTAGATCACTTCTCATTTTTCAAAACTCCAGAAAGTACAGGCCCATTTTGTACAATCTCAATTTATAGGACAGTCTCTCCATCCTGGGAGCAAGTCTGATGAACCTTTCTTGCACTCCCTCAATAGTAATAATTCTTTCCTGGAGTAAAAAGACCAAAAATGCACAGTTTTGGTCTAACCAAGCTTTGCTATTTCTTTACTGTCATCCTCTTGCAATAAAAACTAACTTTCTATCTGCCTTCTTAATAGTTGCTGCATTTACATAAAGGCAAAATACTGAACAGTCTGAAACAATTACAGAGAATGCTGGAGAAATTCAGCAGGTCTGGCAGCATCTATGGAGAGAGAAAACTAGAGTTAACGTTTTGAGTCTGTTAAGTTCTCCTGAAACCTCTTTACACATTCCTCACAACATATATCCCCTGCTTAGCTTTATATCATTTGCAAATTTGGAAATACCATATTTAGTCCCCACATCCAAATCAATGATACACTGTGAAAAGATTGACTCTTGTAACCCACTAGGCACAGTCTGCCAATTCTAGAATGACCCATTATTCTGACTCTCTGTTTCCTGCCTGTTATATATTCATAAATCCATGCCAGTACATAACTTTGTACCCCATGTGCTTTAATTTTGTTAGTTAACTCCTTTAGGGAATCTTATCAAGAGTTCCCTGAACATCCAAGTGTACTGTATCCATTGCTTCTCCTTCATCAATTTTGTTTGTAACGTTTCCAAAAAGACATCAACAAGTTTGTCAAACATGACTTTTCATTCATAAATCCATTCTAACTATGCTCAGTCAGATCACTTTTATTTAAGTTTCCATTTATTACATCCTGTGTCGTAGTTTCTGGCATTTTCCCCATTACTGATGCAAGGTTGACAGGTCTGTAGTTCTCGGTTTTCTCTTTTGCCTCTATTTTGATGCTGCAATGTCCTTCTTTCTAACATCTGGTGTCAAAATTAAGGGAACCAAGAGGAAAAGCATATTTGACTTCATACGCACCAATCTGCCTGCCACAAGTGCATCTGTACGTAACAGTGTTGGTAAGAGTGACCACCGCACAATCCTTGTGAAGACAAAGTCCCACGTTCATAATGAGAATACTGTATATCATGTTGCATGGCACTATCACCGTGCTAACTGGATCAGATTTTGAACAAATCTAGCAACTCAAGACTGGGCATCTATGAGGCAATAAGCTTCATCAGCAGAAGCAGAATTATGTTCCAACACAATCAGCAACCTCATGGTCTGGCATATCATCCACTCAATTATTTCCATAAAGCCAGGGGATCAGTCCTGGTTCAATGGAGGGTGATGGAGGGCATGCTGGAATTAGCTTCAAGTATTGTTAAAAATGATGTGTTAGCCTGGTGAAGCTACAAAACAGGATTCCTGCTCTGCTATAAATCCATAAGATTTATGGGCGAATAAGGCCATTCAGCCCATCAAAACTGCTCCATCATTTGATCATGGCTGTTGAGATTCTCAATCCCATTCTCCTGTCTTCTCCCTGTAATGCTTGATCCCCTTATTCATGAAGAACCCATCCACCTCTTCCTCTGGTAGCTCATTCCACACATGCACCACACTCTGTGTGAAAAGGTTGCCCCTCAGATCCCTTTTATACCTTGTCAATCATTTCTGAACCCTTTCAAGTTTCACAACATCCTTCCAATCGGAACGAGACCAGAATTGTACACAATGAATTTAATTATAATTTAATGACAAACTATTTAGAAATACATATTCCTGAACAATATTTTAATGCAGTATATTATAACTGTTACTCACTGTTCTGTGCACAATTCTCCTGCTTTTTGTAGCTGGGATTCAATCCATTTAGGTTTCTGTTTTTCCAGAGAATTGATAACCTTGTGTATTATAGGTTTGGAATTTTCCTTTTGCTGCCCCATAATGCTCTGAAGACAATCACTCAACAAACCCAGTTTATCTTTAATCCATTTATCTATTGAAACACTTGTCAAAAGCTCTAGGGCATTTCCGTCTTCGAGAGTTTGGCAAATAATTGTAACATAGCAAAGAAGGCATGATCTTCTGAGCTCAGGATTATTGTTATGAAGTTTCTTTCCTGCTAAGTTGAAGAGGTATTTAATTGTACAAGGCAATGAAGCAATTGCTGCAGGTAGGTTACCAATTACAACAGAAACAGCCTGAGCCATAAGTTTCGTCAAATCTGAAAAGATAATATTAAGGATCATAATTAGTATTATTATGCTGAAAATATCTTATGGGACTATATGCTAACAGTAAACTTATATGTTTTGTTTATTCATAAACTATTATCAGTGTAATTTTCTGTCATGAACTTAGATTTTGGGATCTAAGGATGGAACTGGGATGGAACATAGGATGCAACTGCTCTGTGCAAGATGCCGAGGTAAACATAAATTGATAAGTCATGCCACAGAGAGATTTTAAGTCCAGTTTTCTATATCCAGGCCTTTACTCCTGCTGAAAACAGGAAGAATATACTATTTCGAGAGGAAGGAGGGAGGGGACAGGACCAAAGACCCTGGTGGCAAAAGGCCACTGCCAAAGACTGTGAGAGTGTGCAAACTCTATTTGTGTTAAGTGGTGAAAGCTGGTACAATTACAACATTTAAAAGGCATCGAGATGGATAAGTGAAAGGAAAAGTTGAGAGGGATATGGGCCAAGTGCTGGCAAATGCAGCTAGATTAATTTAGGATATCTGGTTGGCATGAACATTTTGGACTGAAAAATTTGTTTCTGTGCTGTACATCTCTTTGATTATGACTACTAGCCCGCGTTGCTTTGAGCTACCAGAACAACAGTCACCATTCTCTTGCTTAGGCCACCAACTTAATTGGCACACCAGACCTCAATTATGCCATTTCAATCATGATCTACATATTTACTGAGGAACCCACCAGCATCAGCAGTTGTTCTTGCCACCTGAAATTTAAGATGTGGTCTGATCCAGTGGGAAAGGAATGAGGAAGAATTTGTGGTCAAACGTTCATCTTCAAGAATGGGTAGTAGGTGTTAGAAAATTCCTGACTTTGCATGCCAAGTTGGGGATATACCATTTCTAAAGGAGGGATACTCATTGCCAATGGGGTGGGTGCCAGTTGCAGTCGGGCCAGCCAATAATGGAAAGAGCTTGGATATAGCCAAGGGCTACTGGTTGCAGAGGAAGGATGTCCAAATGGCTCACCCACCTGCAATAAAGAACAGAAAGGGACCTGAAGACCTCAACCCTCACAAACCCCCCAACGTGCACCCGATGCCCTATCTATGTCACCTCATGCTGCTCAAATACCCTATAGCATCTCATGCTCGTCATCTCATGCCTCTTGCTCCATTATGCCAATGTGTGACACATCCCCCCCCCAAGCTTCAACACTGGTTGAATCAGCAACAGTGTCCCAGCTTGATTAATAATTCTGATCTCTAGAATTTCAGAATGTATGCTGACTCAAGCTTAAGTTGTTGCAGTGCCTCAGAACTTCAGGTATTGAAACCTTAAAGGGTCTGGATGATTGACACTTCTCATACCTGTTCATAACTTTTTTTAAGATTAGCACTTTTAGCATAGTTCCCTTCTTGTCAAACATATACAAGTATCACTAAGTTCATAAGATATAGAAGCATTTAGCCCATCACGTCAGCTCCGCCATTTGATCATGGCTGATATGCTTCTCACCCTATTTTCCTGCCTTCTCCTCAGAACCCTTCAACCCATTACCAATTAAGAATCTGTCTCAATTTAATTACTGTCTCAACATTCACTACATTTTGGTGTAGCGAATTCCACAGATTCACAACCCTTTGCGAGAAGTAATTTCTCCTCAACTCTGTTTTACATTTGCTATTCTTTTCCCTAAGACTATGATGAGGAAGAGGAAGCATCGGGTCCACATTTATTTTATCCATACCTTTTATCATCTTGAATACCTTAATTTGATCTCCCCTCATTCACTACAGGATCTATTGCTTCAAAGGATGAATGGGTACGAAAGTAGCATACTTTAGCATTGGGGGTGGGATGGGCCTGATTTCATGCAAACTGCTGAAGGAGTAGGACATACCATTCTTTGCAATGTAACTGGCCCGGTCAGGAATATCAGGTGCAGTCCCATGCCACATACCAGTTTGCACACATAAAAGGATTTTGGGGAAAATTGGGAAGGAATAAGATTGGGAATCACTGAATCGGATCCCAGTTCCTATTTTTTGTCAACTCAACTCCACAAAAACCTGACCTATATTGCCATTCTTTCATTATTATGATGTCAAAAACCTGGTATTTGCCTCCTAAAAAGATAGGTGAGAAATATTGGACTTGCCAGTTATGTTAGCATCCCATTAATGAATAAAGGATTATAATAAAATTAACTTAATTCAGCAAAGTAGACATTGACTGTATTGCAAATATTTTAACAATGTTTAATTGTCATCTTTCAACATATTAGTTCCCAGCTAAATACTGTTTGACAACACAACTCAAATAAAATTAATTCTTTGTCCTATTCAAATAATTATTTTTACAAAATGTTTGTTGCTAGGATCTGCATGGTTCATTTTCAGAACTAAAAACTTGATTGAATTTATCAACTTGAACAAAAAGGCACCTACTTTTTCCAGATTCTCTTCTTTTCAATTCCCTTGGTACATAATCCCATGCTTTAGGAATTTTATTGAGCAAACTTTCAGGAAGCATTTGTTTATAATGACATGTTCCATGACTCTCTACTGCTTGCCACATTAGTAGCAAGGAGATCAGCTGCTTTAGAGTTGGCTTGTTTGCTTTGGATATGTGGAGTTTTAGACAGCTTAGCACCTTTGACTTATCTGCAACTGCAAAAGATGTTAATATTAGTCATCTCTGGTTAGTTAAAATACATTACAGTTAATATTCAAGACAACTGAATTCCTGTGAAGTAGGTCAGTTTTTGCTAACACAAAAATAATTCATAGTTGTATTGGGTCCCAGTTGCCTTACTATTATTCATTTCCACTTTACAAAGATAACCAAGAATATCAGGTTTGATTACAGTAAGCAATCACTTTGTTTGAAATGCTAATTAATTCAAAGCCAACCAATTTGTACAGTGTTACTAGCAGAATCTTCCAATAGTAATAAGGTTGGCGATTGCAGGGCTGGGAAAAGAACGACACTTCCATTGGGAAAGGTGGGAAGTCCAGTTTCCAAGGCAGGGCAGTAGTAGGCCCTCCCATCTAGCCAAAGTGGCTTAACTAGAGATCACAGGCCATGTTCATAGCTTTGAGGCCTATTTAAGAACCAGTGTCCAGTGCCAAATGTACATAAAAATCTGCTCTACTCCTAAAGGCTAAGTGGTATCATGTACACACTGCAAACTGCCATTCATAAGGGCATCAAGTAGTGAAAACATGAGTGTCGAGAATATGTCAGACATGAGTTTGGACTGCAAGCTTTAGCATCAGATAGATCATGTGGATTTAATATGTGGAAGCCACAAAAGTTGAATCATTCGCAGGACAGTATGGAAGTGGAACACTTGTAAAGTACAGAAGCTGTTGTAGATTTGTATGCTCATAAATACTCTAACAAACTCTAATTGTTTTCTTAATTAGCTATAGTATTGCTGTATTATATCAAGCGATTATTTAGAAAAATGTTTGCTTATGATTAGATTAGATTACATTACATTACAGTGTGGAAACAGGCCCTTCGGCCCAACAAGTCCACACCGACCCGCCGAAGCGAAGCCCACCCATACCCCTACATTTACCACTTACCTAACACTACGGGCAATTTAGCATGGCCAATTCACCTGACCCTGCACATCTTTTGGACTGTGGGAGGAAACCGGAGCACCCGGAGGAAACCCACGCAGACACGGGGAGAACGTGCAAACTCCACACAGTCAGTCGCCTGAGGCGGGAATTGAACTCGGGTCTCAGGCGCTGTGAGGCAGCAGTGCTAACCACTGTGCCACCGTGCCGCCACTAATTTCTTCAGGTACCAAAGTCTAAATTGATTTAGGTGGTTCCAATTGTCAAGCCTTCAGGCTATCTTTAAAATGCTTCCTTTGACCTCTTCTCATTCAAGTGCCTTCCTTGAGCTGGGTGAAGAATGATTTGCTGAGGCATCCTCAGCACCTGACTGACTCAGTATAGTTGGGTTCAAATTATCATGGCCTTGATGCTGGCGTTACTGGCTTTTTCAAGGATGCTGATGTCAGTACACCTATCCTCCCAGCTGATATGAAGAATCCATCTCAAACATTGCTGATGGTACTTCTCAAAGGCCTATAGTAAGGTCTTCCATAGTACTTCCTGGTTGACTAGTCAAAACTGAAAAATGTGTTGCTGAAAAAGCGCAGCAGGTCAGGCAGCATCCAAGGAGAAGGAGAATCGAGGTTTCGGGCATAAGCCCTTCTTCAGCAACACATTTTTCAGCTCTGATCTCCATCTTCTGCAATCCTCACTTTCTCCTGACTGAGTCAAAAGCCTGGTCAGATCGATGAAGGCCATATAGAGTGGCTGGTATTGTTCCTGGAACCTTGGAATAACTGGCAGTGAGAATCATGTCCATAGTTTCATGATTTGGTCAGAAGCTGGCTTTCAGGAAGGATTTCTTCAGAGAAGATGTCTAGCAAGGATTCGTGCGATGATCTTCCATGCAGTGGAGGGAAGGGAGATTCCTCGATAATTTTCATCGTCCACTTTGTCTCCTTTCCTGAAGATGGTGACGAAGGCAGCATCCCTGAGATCAGCAGAAATTTCTTCTTTGTCCCAGATTTTAAGGCACAGCTGGTGGAGAAGACGGTTATGCTCTGCTCCTCAAGTCTGAATCCCACCCACTCCAGCATCTATCTAATGGTGACTTCAACTTCTGTCACACTAGATGGGAGTTCTAGATCATTTTAGAGCATAGAACATAGAACATTACAGCCCTCGATGTTGTGCCGCCCTGTGAAACCAATCTGAAGCCCATCTAACCTACGCTATTCCATTCTCGTCCATGTGCGTATCCAATGACACTCAAAAGCCTGTAAAGTTGCGAAGTCTACTTTTTGAAAGGGAATTGGGGGCATTTCCTCAAGCACATCTTCAACTCTGATTGTACTGCAGATTAGGAGTTCTCTCCATCAGAGATTAATGTTCTATAGGTCTCTCAAAGGAGCTTCATCCTTACATTGCACCAGTTTGAGGCCAACGGTGTTAGGTCCGTACATTGCCTTGGTGACACTGTTTGGTTGCAAGATTTGGTGGCAAGGAGTTGCGGCTCCTTAGCTTTCTCAGTCCACCATTGGTTTTCTATTTCCCTTGTTCCTCTTTGTAACACTATATTTGCTGTTTGTTGAGTTCTCCTTTTTGCCTTGTTGATGATATTGTTTTGTTAGGCATAAGGAGCATTCCTCTTCTTGTTGATGAGGTCTTGAATGATATGGTCATTCTCATGGGGTTCCATAACAATTAAAATAACAATTGTAATTTAAATAGTCTGAGAAGGCTTGCAAGGTTCGGGGCTGGCAAATGGCCAAGGAAAGAGGAAGCATACCACATTAGGATAGCTCCCTAATGAAACTCAGTTGTCAGGAAACTTTTCCAGAATCAGGCTGAGAAGCTTGCTTCATGTTGCTGAACAGCCAATTAACATTGTTAGAGTAACAACCAGGGGCAATTTTGTGGTTGTAGTCAGCAAAGTTTCCACTTGTGGCCCGATCGACCTATTGGGTTTCTCTCTTCTCTGAGGAGTTGACCGATTTTGCTTCCAGATAATTTAATTTAAATGTGCACCTCAGAGTATGTCTCAAAATTGAAATGTCTGCTGATGGGACTGCCGAGGTTCTAATTGGAAGCATTAGAGCTCGACCCCTTCCCATCCCCTCCACTCCTTTATAAGTTGGCAAGTATGGAGGTGTTCAATTTGTGGGTGCTTCCCCGAAGATTGCCGAACCAGTCTCATTGCTAATAAGTGTGAGCTCGGAATGCATATTTGGTCTGAACACCCATGGGAACATCGTTCTATAACAGATTTGTAATTGGTTATTTAATTTTAATTCTCTTTGCATAATCCTCACAGTTGTCCGATAACTGGTCTAGACATGTTTGCATTTGAGGTTTACATTCAGCTAGTAAATTGTGTCAGCAACTACACTTGAGGGGTGAGACTGCGAAGAAGCCGTTGACGATAAAAGATTTTTGATCATTACTTCAGCAGCGAAGAGAAGAAGAATAAAACTAAGGAAAGAGAAAATGCAAACAAGCACAATATTATTTTACTTTTTAAAAAAAAGTTATGCTCAATTTCTTTGTCTGGCATGATGTTAAGGAGCTGAAAATCAGTAAGCCAACATCCCACTGTATACAGAGGAACCTCAATTATCCAAATACCAATTATCCGAATATTGGATTATCCAAAGGAGATCTCAAGATCCCATGAAAGAGCTGTTTCAACCCTGATCGCGTATTTTGTTTACACTGATTAAAAACGATCTCTGTCGAGAACATTCTCGACATAGATGAGAGCCCAGGCACCGTCTCCAAATGACTGACCTCCTGCCCTCTCTCCCTCTCCCCACACTTTCCCTGGAGTTCTACATAGGAGTCAACCCTAAACCCCTTTCCCCAGATGTTCTCTCTATTGTTCCATATAGGACAGAGGTGGAACTTGTCAAAAAGTTGCAGTTAAAAAGTTATGTGTGCAGCTGTCTGTGTGCATGTGTGCGCTATTTGGAGACTTACCACAGAAAAGTAGCAGCAGTCTCACTGTTGGTGTCCAGTCCGGCTGCCCTGGAGGGGGAGGGGGGCGGCTGGGGGTGGGGGTGCATGGGGGGCGGTGCTGGATGGG
>NC_057711.1:51037889-51139236 GCF_004010195.1 Chiloscyllium plagiosum
GGGTTGTAGGGGCAGGCGGGTTAGGTGTTGGACGGTTTGGGGGGGAGAGTTTGGAGGGGGCAATGTTGGACGGGATTGGGGTTGGATGGGGTTTGGGGGCGGGGCCTTGTGTGCACTGTGCGGCTGCTAGTCTCCTGAACAGGGAGCAGACCTAATAAAAAACTCCCAAGCCCCAGAGGAAAGGCATTGAATTGATTAACCGAATAATCAATTATCCGAACGAAATAGTGCCCGTAAATGCAGTTCAGATAATCGAGGTTCCCCTGTATATTAGAATCAAAGAGCTAACAGAGCCGATGTGAGAAGCTTCGGGAAGCAAAACCAAAAGTAAAGTATCTTAAAGTTACATATAAAATGACTACCATTTGTTTATTTTACTCTGATATTTCCATAAAGACTTTTACACAATGCTAATATGATACAAACAAAAATGAGGAAACTCTCTTCCTAAAACATTGAAGTAATTTATAATATTATCATGTTCCCAGTTGTAAATATTCATACACCAGAAAAGTAAGAAATAATTTTTAACACTTGCTTCAAGTCATCTTAAAATTCCAATATTTAAAAGCATTCACTCATGATTGGAATCTGTCTAAAAAATACATATCCTGGGTTTACAGTTTTTTTTTAAATATAATTCTGGGATAATGTTTAGATTTAGGGAACAGAAAATGCTATTCATCAACTGCTTCCTAAAAATTGTAGCAGCAACAAATTCAGGCCCATTTAATAATTTGTTTCAGCTTACAACTAAAGTGAAAACAAAAATCAAAAGAGTATCAGTGTGTAGATATGGAAATGTTCTGTTCCTTTAAAAATTGGTATTTCACTTTGCAGATTCATTTTAAAGCATTGAAATACATTAAGATGTCTGAAATAAAGTATAACATTTTAACATCATACCTGATAAGTAATACAGCTGATTCCACATCTGGTGTTTGTCCATATAATCTTCAAGAACAATACTGAGACATCTGGGCAGTGATTTGGAGTATATCATCACCATAACGATTGCTTCTATCAATTTGGATTGCTTATTATTTTTTCCCTTTGTGTGAACATCATTAAAGTTTTCTTCATCAATAGCTAGAACACAAAACAAGCACTATATTTTCAGAATGAATAATCACATTATTGTTTAGCAGTACAGAATGTGGGCATAGCTAAAAAAAAAACACTTTTGAAGCTTTCTGTCTTGCAGTTATGAGGATATATATGAATATCATTGTAAAGAGGGACACATAGATGACATGAGGAGAATGGAGAATACACCAGTGAGATGATGACTGACAGTTAACTGCCAAGCTTTGTTTACGTTTAAACCAGGCAGATTGACTCTAAGTGGGCAGATTGACTCTAAGTGGTCAGGACATTGCCCTGAGGACTGTACTAGGGAATGCAGTTACCTATTTCATGTCGTTGAAACAGGTATAGTGTGCCTGACTGTTCTGTTTGCAAAGAACATGTGTAGCTTCAATTATACACAAGTGCACCACACCATGAGCTCGACTGTCTTAAAGTGATTGTCTGTATAATTCTTAGCTAGATCTGGATTTTTTAACAAAGTTTCCCAGACATATTGTTAGACAATATATTTTGAGTTTTGCGAGTATAGGTTAACTGAATATAGTCAGTAACTTGCCTGTTATGAACAGCTGTTTGATATGATATGCCAGTCTTTTGGATATGGTCTACAGCTGAGAATCACATGTACTGAAATGTATATATCATATTACTCATCTGTAAAAATTGACTATAATCAACTAAATGCATGTCATTCTTAAAATGTGGTCCAAATTCATAACTGTTATACCTGCTCCTCAGCCTGATTGAATAGCATTGCTTGAAAGCAAGTTAAAAAAAACCCACCTTTTTACATGTGTAAGAGTAACAAACTGCTGGGTTACATTGATGCTGGAGTTAGTCCTCAAGGCTCATGTCTTCCATAATGTGTGAGCTACCTAAGACAAACACACCATACATCCCAAAGCCGAGTGGATTGTATCAATAGCATGACTCCGCATGCATTAACAGACAAGCTAGTGACCATATTGAATCAACCTGTGTTTGCAAAACCAAAAATACAGTGTCCAACATTAGATTATGTGCTCAGGCAACATTTGTTAAGTAATCCCAAATGTGTTAAGAATTATGCTGACAACCAATTTAAGATTATCAGTCAGGCTTGCAGGGTGGTGCATTTGTATGGACTGGCAGGTACAAGACCCAACTCTTTGTGGATAGGCATAATATGTGCACATTAGTAGGTAACAAACATTCTCTAGTAAATTCTTCAGGACAATACCTTGACTGAAGTTAACCTACCTGGTTTAAATCTAAACAAAGCTTGGCAGGTAACTGTTAGTCACCATCTTACTGGCACTCGTTCCATGGCAAGGCCATTACCAACCACAGTTCACTTGTCAATCAATCAATTCTCTTTTTTTTAATAGAACGTTGCTTCCCTTTACTTTTGCACCCAAGATTATAATGATTGATGCAGGCATTTTTGTGAGACTCAAAATATTGGCAATCCCCAGGTTGCAAACAGATTCTGTTCCTGAGTTCATTTGCAAGTCATTTTGTTCACAAGTTGGAACACAATGCAGGACCACATAAAGCAGCTGTTTTTAAGTGTGGGGAATGTTCATATGTTGATATTTAAAATTATGTGTGGTGCTGGAAGAGCACAGCAGGTCAGGCAGTATCCAAGGAGCAGGAGAATCAATGTTTCGGGCATAAGCCCTTCATCCGGAATGCCTGATCTGCTGAGCTCTTCCGGCGCCATACTTTTTGACAACTATTTTAATGGTGTTATTCATAGTTCTTTCTTCTCAGGTATTGTCTCCTCTTCAAAATCACTCTCTCCTCAAAATCAGACTTTAAAAAAAGAAATTAATCCTATCAACCTTGCAAAGTGCCAAACCTTGAGCATTTATTTCTTTTCCAAAGTTGTTGAATATTTTGTCAATTCCCAATGGGTGTTCATCTTTCTGAGAACCCCATGCTGGAATTACTCCAATAATGAATCCACACCAGCAACAGTATCAAGCAAGGCAACTTTTGACGCCACAACTGATGCTTTGTGTGACCTCTGTGTGATTAAGGTAAACTATGAAACCTCATATTTCTTGTCATGTATGCAGCTTTTATTTTACCATACCATTCTCCTCAACCCTTCTGCACTGTCAGCCTGCTAGTGGAACTGCACTGACCAAGTTATATTCTTACCTATCATGTTACACTTTGACAGTCATCTGCAATGGCTTCTCTGCATAGTCCACTCTGTGTTATCATTGATGTCCTCCAAAATACTTCTCCTTGGTTCCCTCCCATATCTCATACCCTTTCTGAATCTTGGTAGCATTATCTGAAAACAGTGTCGAATATCCACATGTGCATTCATAACATCCAGCTCTACTTCACTAACTTCATTCTCGATAACCACACAATGTCCCGAGTGACATCAAAAATTGGAAATTGTCTACATCAACTACTTGGCAGTGAAAGTAATGTAGATGGTGAATGCGTAATAGAGTTTTGAGTTGTGAGTTGAGGGCTGAGGTTGAGACGGAAAGTATTTCTTCAGCCTTCCTCATATTTAGTTGGTGGCAACTCCTGCTCATCCAGTCCTAACATATTTGACTTTGAGAAATGCTTTTCCAAATGCATCCAAACCATCACTATGACTATCACTTCTTGCCAATCTATAAAATCACAAGTCTCTACACATCTGTTGCTGAAATTCTCAGCCATGCTTTGTTAAAAGTAAACTTGTCTACTCCAATGCACTCTTGTCTAGCCTCCTACCATCCATAAACTGAAGGTCATCCAAAACTCTGTTTCACAATGTCAAAACTTCTTAAATCCTATTCACTGATTGATTTACTTTAGCTCCAGTTAATCAACCTTAGCTTTAAAATTCTCATGCTTGTTTTCAAGTCTCCCCACTGCATCATCACTCTTTATCTTTGTGATCTCCTCAAACACCTGAACCCTCCAAAATATCTGCATTCCTCTAATTTTGGCCTCTTTAGCATCTTATTGTCGCATTTCTTTAGTTGATGGGGCCAACTATTCGAAATTCCTTTCCTAAACCTTTCCATCTATTCCTTTTCCCTCTTTTCAGATTCTCCTCAAAAACTACCACTTTAACCAAACAGTCCCAATGTCTGCTTTTGTGGTTTGGCATCTAATTTTATTTGATGATATTCCTGTGAATCACCTTGGGACATTTTACTACTCAAGATGGCTTATAAATAGAAACTGGTGTTTTTTTTTTAAATTGAAGAGACCCTAATTGCAACAGTGCATTAAAAAAAAGACAGTAGAAAGAAATGCATGTAACTAAGTGATGTATGTTTCATGTAGTTAGATTTAAAATACTGTCAAATTGTTTCTTGTTAAAGCTCCATGTTTAAGAAGCTCAATGGAGTAGCTCCTTTAAGTGTGTAAAACTGTAATTCAATGTAGCAGAGTATAGGTGAAACAGAAGCTCCAAGAGAGATAAACCTATCACAAATTGAGAGGATTCATAAATTAGCAATGAATTCAACTTGAAAATTAGTCATTCCATGGAGAATTCTATTCATAATGAAATGTAATTTTGTACATTTCAATTTGCAGACATCAGGAACTTCCATCAAGCAGGACAATCATAAAATAGAACAGCATCATAATTTTCAAGGAAAAGCAATGACAATCTAGTTTTCAGTTAAATTATACTTGTTGAGTTCACAGAATAGGGACATCAGGGCGAATCCAATGTTTGAAATTTGGAAGGCAACATTCAAGCCTGATGTTTGCTAAATGTCAGTAGCACGACATACTTTTCCTAAAGTTTGGATTGAGCTTAGTTATTTCAGTCTATGATACCAAAGGCCCCTAAAAATTGGAGAAGTAGCTGGAATGGTTTCTATGTTGTAAGACTCTGTGACTCTATCTGCACGTGATCTTCTACAATCTCTGTGAGCTTTTTGAAATCACACAAAGTCACTTCGGGAGATTGTATTTCTTGCAAACTATATGATATTCTCTATTTACACAAATGCATCATATTTTCTTTCAAAAATATTCTTACCACAACATTCAAGTGATTTTATTTAAATGGACATATATAAGGTTTTGAAATTGGGAAAGGCAAAATGTTTCAATTCTAGGATTTTGACAAAAAAATTATAAACTGTCAGACTAGATCCAGCAAACGAATATGCAAAAAGAAAGTCATAACTGCTTTCTTCCAACATTTTTTCATATCATCTAATATGCCAACTGCTTTCCAAATTTAGTATTATTCTTACTTTGAGATAATCTGTCACCTCTGCGGTCTCTCAAAGATATCAAAAGTATTTGTAGAACATCATTATAAGTCAATACTTTGTAATACTGCCTAGAAGTGACAGTAGAAAGTGGAAAGCTTAATCTCAATACCAAACATTTAGCAAAGCTGAAATGTTTAAATATAGGCTTTTACGACAATTACAGCTGTAATATTATTACTCCTTCATGTCATTAGAGCATAATTTTCATCCATTTAATGCAACACATTCAATAAAAAAAACTGTTCCTACACAATTTTCAAGTATAGCTTGAAAGCATAGAACACTGGAACAAAGAGGATTGAGACACAATTGGGCATAAAGCTAGAGATCTTTTCTGTCAATTATAATAATTCAGCAGCTGAAATAAATATAGATCTTCTCTGAACAATTGTACTAAAACCTAGCACTATTTCAGGTCTTATCATTTATCTATTTAGTCAGAAAACCATTGCTGAAATTCAAAGATAGCAGGTGGTGCTATCAAGAGATCATTTATCGCTGAAGTTAATTTTTTTAAAATGCTCATCCAACCTGTATCAGACACCCTAGCAATGGCAGTTACCTATCTGCGATTTTTCAGGCCTGTTTCCAATGGAGGATGGGCAGAACTCACCGAACACAGGAATCCTTGCAGACAGCAACACAAGGAATCTTTGTCGGAGCCAGGCACCCTTTTAATGGCAATAGCTGTGGGTTACCAGCAACTGAATATAGTTTAAACGTTCAAACACCCTTTGGATAGTTAGGGTGGAAGGTAAGTGGATGATGAGTTATGGTGAATGAGGCGCTGGAATGCCATGTGGGTGGACAAGGAAGTGGGGTGGCAGTTGGATGAGTGATTAAGGAATGAGGGAGACTTGGATAGGTGAGAGGGTAAATCTGGTTGGGAAATAATAAGTTGGTAAGTGATTTTCAGACTGGGACGCTAGATGGGGTTTGGCAAGGAGGATAACGGATGAATGGGGATGGGAGACAGTCTGATGGTGAGGTGGCAGATGGTAAGATTAGGTTGGAAGGTGTCATCCAATCCAGTTGTGAGGGGGTGTTGGATTTGTCATCAGATAGTCAAGTGTGATGGTGCATTTGTGTAGGCAAGGACTAATTGGGTTGCACTGTAGGATCATCAGAGGACAGTTATGTATTGAAGAAGTAGTGGAATCATGTTGGCAAGGATAGTTAGGTCAGTGGGAGGATGGGAAATCTGGAAAGGGAGTGAGAGTTAGTTGCATAGCTATCTAGGAGTCAAATAGGTTTGTTATGAATTTAACTTTTCCTGAGAAGCTATCTAAGTTCCTGACAGATGGCAAGTGTCCATCAGAAATTAAATTTCCCGAGCAATTTCCATGTAATCAGCACATTGGGACTTCTGAGAGGTTCTGATATACATTTTTAGGAAGATCTGAAACCACCTTTATACAAAAAGTTGACATTTTTCTGTGATACTTTTGGTGCACCAATTTGATTGAATTCTTAAATGCACTATTTTAACAAAGTTATTAATGGTTTTCAAAAGAATGACTTAATAACTTTGGTAAAACTAAAGACTTTGAGATAAATGTAGAAATCAAGTGCAGTATAAATAGTATATTAAGGGTGTTCAACACTAAATTGTTACTGGGTCAAAACCTTTAGACGCCAATTTTTGTTTCTGCAATGGTGAAACATAAAATAGATAAAAACATCAATTGGTATACTTCTGTACACTCTGTATGTACTTAAAATTCAATAAAAACAGGAATAAAAATTAAAAATTGGAAAAACTCAGTGGTCTTGCAACAACAGTGGGGAGAGAAACAGAGTTAATGTTTTAAGTCCAAGATTACTCTTTTTCAGAACTGAATGAGATTCAAATCATAGTGAACAAAACAATTCTGAAACGCAGGCATACTGAACTTGAAGTGTTAACTCTGTCAATAATGACAAAATACTGTGGATGTTATAAATCTAAAACAAATACAGAATGCTCAGAAATGTGGCAGGTTTGGCAGCATCTGTGGAGAAAGAAATAGAGTTAACGTTTTGAGTCTGGTATGACTCTTCTTCAGAATTTCAGAACATCAACTCTGTTTCTCTCTTCACAGATGCTACGAACGTGATGAGCATTTTCTGTGCTTGTTATCCAGTCCAGTTCGGTAATGGTCAATGATAACTCCTGGGCGTTCATGGTGGGAAATTCAACAATGAAAATGCTGATAAATGGCAAGTGCAATGGTTAGAGTGTCTTATTGGAGATGATCATTGCCTGCCGGTTGTGCAGTGCAAATGTTATTTGCCACTTGTAAGCCCAAGCCTGAATATCATCTATGGAGATGGAGTCACAAATGGTACTGATCAATGTGTAATCATCAGCAAACATCTTCATTGGCATTTTGCTGGAGGGAATGCCTTTGAAGCCTAGGACACTACCTGAGAAACAGCTGCAGAAATGTCCTGGAACTGAGATGACTGACCTTCAACAACCACAATCATCTTCCTTTGCTATGTTAAGAATGCAACCGGGGAAAGTTTTCACCAATTCTCATTAACTGTAATATTGCTAATGCTCTTGATGCCACACTTGGTTAAATATGGCCTTGATGTTCTGGGCAGTCATTCTTGCCTCATCTGGATTTCAGTTCTTTTGTCCATGCTTGAACCAAGGCTATAAGGAGGTCAAAAGTCCAGTGGTCTTGGAGGAACTCAAACTAACCGTCAGTTGGCATGTTAGTAATAATTGTGTTAAATATTTAGATGAACACCAGGGACCAAGTGCTGAAAAATGGGGTTAGATTAGTCAGATGCTTGATGACCAGAGTGGACACAATAGGGGTGAAGTGCATCTTTCCATATAAACATTTGAGGATTCAATGTTGCTTGACAGCATTGAATTGTCAGATTCCCTTCATCTCTTTATTGATAATCAAGAGTAGACTTATGGGACCAGGATGAATTTGTCCTGCTCTTTGCGTACAGGACATACCGAGGCAATATTCAACATTATTGCATAGATGTCCACTGTATGCTGTGGAAAATGTATAGGGAGAAACAAGTAAAATAAATGATGAAGGAATCCAACAGGCAAAGAAAGTACGAAAGGTAGCAATGAAGAGATGTAGATGAAGCATATGTATTAATGGTGGGTAAAATACCAGACAATGGGTCAGCTTTCCTGACAGCAAACCCATAAAACAGTGCATTGGGATGGGGGTAATCATAGTAGAGTTCATGTCTGAAGTTTATGAAGTCCAAGCCTCGTCTTGAAATGTACAATGTTCCTCCAGCTTGTATTGGGCCTCACTGGAATACTATTCTCAAACTAACGTTTGCGTCCTAGGTCTGCTGCAAAGTTCCAGCAAAGCCCGATGCAATTACATGCACTGTTTAAAAAATTAGGAGTCACCCTTTTAGAGTGATAGAATTATACAGTATGGAAACAGATCCTTTGGTCCAAATCATCTAAGCCGAACAGATGTCCTAAATTACTCCAGTCTCATTTGCCAGCATTTGGTCCATATTCCTTAAACACTTCCTATTCAAGTACTCAACCAGATGCCTTTTAAATGTTGTAGCTGTACCAGCCTTCATCACTTCCTCTGGCAGCTTATTCCACACATAACACCCTCGGTCCAAAAACATTGCCCCTTAGATCCCTTTTAAATCTTTCTCCTCTCACCTTAAACTTACACCTTCCAATTTTGGACTGTGCCACCTGGGGAAAAGACCTTGGCTATTCACCCTATCCATGTCCTTCATGATTTTATAAACCTCTACAAAGCACCTCTCAGCCTCGAACGCTCCAGGGAAAATAGCTGCACCCTATTCAGCCTGTCCCTATAGCTCAAAAACTCTCAACCCAGCAATAGTCTTGTAAACCTTTTCTGCACCCTTTCAAGTTTAACAACGTCCTTCCAATTGTAGGGAGACCAGAACTGAACGCAGTGCTGCAAACGTGAGCTAAAATAATGACCTGTACAGCTATAACATTACATTTCAATTCCTATACTCAATGCACTGACCAATAAAGGCAAGTGTACCAAATACCTGCTGCACCTGACTCCATCTTCAAAGAACTATGAACCTCCACTCCAAGGTCTCTTTGTTTGGCAACACACCCCTGGACCCTACCATTAAGTGTATAATTCCTGCCCTGACTGCGATAGAGATAAAGATAACTTTTTTTTTTCGTAGAGAGTCGTGAGACTTTGGATCACTTGCCTCAGAAGATAGCAGAGGCAGGGTCATGGTGGAAGTAGATAGGTTCTTGTTCAGCAAAGGGATTGAAGGTTATTGAAGAGTAGGTCTAAAAGTGGAATTAGAAAATAAGCCAATCAGCTATGGTCAAATTGAATTGTGCAGCAGACTCAAAAGACAACTGAAAACAAGATTTGAGTTTTCCCGAGATATTCCTCCACATGCTGATTACTTCTGGAGTCTGAATGTTATACAGCAGGCATTATTCAAATTTTAGTTATATAATTGCAAAAGTGGGTACCTAACAACCATGACCCCTTGTAATTTGCACTGAATATTGTAACTTTCACATAAGTCCTCAAAATTCCCCTAAGAGTGAATTTAAATGGTTTAATGCAAAAAGGATGGCCATGAATCAAGAAGCTTTTTTACGATACAAATTGCAAACAAGCAAAGAGATTAAAATTTATAATCAAATTTCAACTCATTCCAGTTAACCAGAAAATTCACCTGAAGGATCAGAAAAATAATCCATGAAACACTATATTGTCCTGTTCTTGATTTTGTTGAACTTTCTCTCGTTAGTCTGTCAGTCAAATTGCCAATCTTAGTTTCTGCCTTTAGGTACTAGTTTAAAGAAATATTTTATGTTATTCTCAGAATGCAGAGCGATCTTCCTGACTTAATAGGCCTCGGCTTCGACAATTGCCCCCAAATGCCTATTTGCAACAAATTCTGAGTCACAAATGTTCACAAAGAGTCTTGCCTAGCTTCAAAATATAAGAACATATGCAGCAAATTGTACTTTGAAAATTCACTTTAATTTGAAACACATTACTTAAACATAATTCCCAAATAATTTCTTTAAAGGAAAGAATGATCAAACATCATAAGAAATTATTGTAACTACCATTATAATGGGTTAAATTTTCCCATTTTCAGTTGGGTAAGATTCAGGGTGCCTGTTCTGCCATCTTTCAGAACTACTTTTCTCATCTGATTTTCTGCTCTGTACCTCATTTATTATGCAACAGGCTACTTGGTGACTTGCTCAGGAATTTATGCAGTAGTAATGTGCTTGCCAATGCCAGGATCCTCCAGCTTTCATGTCTCAGTTACCATATTTAAAGCCCAGTTCCATATCAATCAGGTGTTGCAAGCCAGGAACAAGCCCTCACACTAAAGATATGGTCTAGAAGAAAGAAAAGCTTGCTTTTCACTTTGCAGACATGGACCTGAATGTCTTGATGTTCGGAGTAGAGAGAGGAGGGTAGTATTTCTTTGAGCTGACCACTTCAGAAGGCCACCCACCTGCACACAACCCGCAGCAATGGTTAGCACTAAGCTTCAAGTGAAGTGGGATGTCCAGCAGTCACACTCACAGAGCCACCAGTCTAACTCTGCCAAAGCTCATGGACTAAAATTCAGTCTTGTATGTATCATGCCCCCTTCACTAATTCTCACTTATCCTCACAAACTACTAAGCCTTCCTGCACTTTGTATTTCTTACTCAGTCACCAGGGGCATCTCATAATTTCTCCTGCTCATGCCTCAACACTAACTGATCCTGCGTGCACTCCCAACATGGTCAATCCCACCCCTTTTCTCATGCAGGAAAAGATGGTCCACGCTCTGGACTGATGTCTCCCCAGAATGTCCATTGACCTATCTGAAATCCTAGATTGCTTGGACTTGATTTGCAGTACTGATTAAGGCCTAATCCCTGGCCTGCAAGAACATGATTCCCTCAACTCGAATGAACTGGCACCTGATTGACCATGATCAACCCTCTATTAGAATATGACAACTTGTTTAACTGACTGTGGGGTACTCTCTAAGGATCATTCTCTTTCAGTCCCACTACTGACCCCCTTTGATTCATACATGTGGTCATTTGTTTGAAGCACATGTCGTGTTTTTGCCACTTAAACAACTTGCGCATGCTGCAGGTGTGACCTTGATGTAACATGGTGCCACATTGTGACATGTGTAAAGCATACTTAATCATGAACTGACTGTTCAATGCTTCCTGTGCAAAGCATTTCCTTGGATGGGTATATGAATAGGAAGGGTTTGGAGGTATATGGGCCAGGTGCTGGCAGGTGGGACAAGATTGGGTTTAGATAACTGGTCGGCATGGACGAGTTGGACCAAAATGTCTGTTTCCGTGCTGTACATCTCTATGACTCCATGACTTAAGTCAGCTTCTCTCTGTCAAATCCTGCATGTATCTGACATTTCTAGTTGAAACTGGGCCATTATTAGCTTATATTCATAAGTTTGCTTGTCCTTTGCACGAATAATTCTAATTTTGTCACTTCTATTTCCTGTCCCATCATTTCCATTTTTCTATGATCTTAATTCCATCTCCCTTTCTTCATCTTTCTTCCTGCCTTTTCCTTATCTTTTTTCTGCCAACTCGAGTTTATTTATTCTCTCCTCATGCTGCAGCCACTGAATATCATTTGATACCGAAATTTCACTACCTGAAATACTTAACTCTTTTTGTATTTCCTCCACATCCAAGAGCTACGCCAACACCTCAACTAGCTCTGTCAGATAATTCTATTTCCAGCTTACCTTCCAAATCAATGAAACTTGGTTTTCAAATTTCCTTCAAGCTGCCTGCCACAAAGTTGCCACATGCAAAAAAAAATTTGTTGTTTCCAATGTTATTCCTTAAGTGCAGTACAAAACCTAGTGTTTTCTTTCACTTGTATTATTTACCAAACCACACAAGAAATCTATATTTCCTATGTTTCTGAACCAATTCAAATCAAATCCAATTTAAATCCGGTCTACAAACTACCAAACGTTGGTATGACCACAGTGCATCAAGACCCGCTACTCCCTGAATTGTACCAAATATTAAAGTTGTTTTTTGAAAGATACATACAAGTATGCTAATTTACCTGACTTTCAAGGTTGATAGAAAGCATGGACCAGGTCTCTGTACTAAACAAGATTTATTATTAATTGTAAGTAGTCAGAATGTAGCTTCAAGTAGACAGATAATCTATTGGCATACAGAACCACTAACTATAACTCCAATCCCTTATAAATGTGCCACCTTTTAC
Organism: Chiloscyllium plagiosum; assembly: GCF_004010195.1. NCBI lineage: Eukaryota > Metazoa > Chordata > Chondrichthyes > Orectolobiformes > Hemiscylliidae > Chiloscyllium > Chiloscyllium plagiosum. The sequence goes on from NC_057711.1 coordinate 51,050,461, forward strand.
ATGCACATAAACAACTGGAGAAAATAAATTGGTGAAGATTGAAACAAAGTGGAAAGTCAGTTTAATGATTTTTACTTCCCGATTCCAATGTTGATATTATCTTACTTTGGCTTGCCTTGGTGTTCAGTTGTCTGTCTTTGGAAGCTTCCATTGGCTTGTAAGAATTCAGAACAACTGACTGACTTGGAAAATATCTCTGACTTATCAGTTCAAAAGTCACAGCTCAGAAGAACTCTTACAGGAAAGGTAACTAGTTATCTTCATGTTTAAACTGAGTTTTTTATTCACTGCAGACAACAAGCAGCTTCACTGGAGAGAATAACAGCACACCCTTCTGAGTCTTTCCCTCTCTGTGCGCCTATGTTTCTGTATATTATTTTTAATTTTAGCCTTCTCAGTTGGGAATCAATCAGCTTCACATGTGCACAACTCCTCAGTTCCTGAGCATCTACATATTGCAGAAACTCATAGCTACAAAAAAAAGAGTTCACAATAGGAATTTAATTCCTTGCTGTGAAATTATGCAGCCATCATGGTAAATCCCTATTTTTAAAAACAGTTCATTCTCCTTACAATTTTTGAAACTTCAAAATTAAAAAGACATAGTTCTTAGAAAACATAAAATTTCATCCCACATTTTGGGCAGGTGCAATTACAACTGCATTAAATCAGCCTGATCTATCTGTTCTTCCTATATCTGGCAAATGTTTATTGTACATGCATTAACACTAAACAACCTGAGGTCATTTTGCAGCACCAAGGCTATTCATAGTGTTTGAAAAGCAGTTACTACTGAGCCCAATTTCTCTCCCTCCAGGTATACATAAGTTATAGCAACCTAATTTTGTGTTGTCATGTTAAAATAATTAGCCATTTATCAACAAGTGGATCAGGCTAGTTTTCATCATATTGATGATATTGCATTTACTTACCCATTCAAATATCTGCCATTTCTCACAAAGACTGATATGTATATAGATAGCCTCAACTTTTTGTTCATGGGAAATGGGTATCGGTACATGGATGAGCATTTATTTAAGATCCCTAACTGCTGAGAGAGCAGTTAAGAATTAACCACATTACTTTGGGACTGGAGTTAAATATAGACCAGGCCAGATAAGGATTGCAGATTTCCTTCCCTAAATGGTATGAGTGAACCAGATTGAATTTGGGGACCATCAATGGTCATTGAACTTTTAATTCCACATTTTTACTGAACTCAAATTTCACTACCTGCCCTGATGGGATTAAAACTGTCGTCCACAGTACATGATCCTGCGTCTGAACCTCCTGCTACCTGGTACCATTAGTTCAAGGACCTGCTGACAAGAGTGATTAGTGTATCAAGTAACCAACCTTTCCTCCATTGGAGAATCCATTTCTCAAATAAACATTATTTAATCTTGTAAAATAAAAGAAAACCGTGAAAGTGACTCAATGTTGTTGGATGACATCATCTTGAGAAGCCACAAAGAAACAGAATCTCAGCAACTAACAGGATTGTGTTGAGTATAATTTTTCTTTATTTGAAGCTGCTGCAATGAAAGTATTCCTGCTTTCAAAGTTTAACTATTCAGGCAGCTTGAAAATAGTATGTTCATGGCTTTTTTTCTGGTGATAAGACAGTGTTAAAACATCCAAGATTTCATGGGCACAAGCTTGAAAATATATGATGTATTTCTTGCATTCTGATCCTTGTTGGGATTAACCCATTTTAAAATAGATATCAATAAATTTAGTGAAATGGCTGAAACATAATTTTTCTATTGCTTTAAAGTTGTAATAATATAATGCTTACATTCAGGTAAATGCAATTTTCAATAACATCATACCATATCAAAAGAAGCATGACCATGTTATAAAAATTCCTGATTTTGAATTTTACCAGATTTTGGATCTGTGACCAAAACCAAGTGCAGTTCACGAACCTGTGTTGTGAGGCAAGACTGTAGATAGGATTTTACCACTGGTGCACAATTAATCGTCACCCTTTGAGACGAGAGAACTTAATCAAGAGCATTCATAATTTGATTGTCCAATATTATTTTACAGCAACAATTTCTTTTGAGAGAAAAGTGGAATAAAAATTAAATGGTAAGAGACTGCAGAATGCTGTAACAGCGTGTGGATAAAAGCAAACTACGAGGGGTGCTGGAGCTCTAAAATAAAACAGCAAAAGCTGGAGAAATGCAGTCAGTATGGTATCCTTCTCTGGAGACAGAAAGAGAGTTAACAGTTCAGGTCCAATGCCTCTTCTTTGGAACGGAGGATCTGTATGTCCTTGCACGTGAATTACAAAAAAAAACATAATGCAGTACAACAGATAATTAGGAAGGCAAACAGAATGCTGGATTTCATTGCAAGGAGTTGGCATTGAAAGGTAGTCTTGTTACAACGAAATATGACAATGGTAAAGCTGTGGAATATTACATAGGGCTTTAGTCATCTTTTTTGAGGAGGCATATACTTATATTGGAGGCAGATCAGTGAAAGCTCACTAGGTTTATTCCTGGTTGAGGAAAGGTTCAACAGGTTGGGCCTCTTCTCTCACTGGAGTTTAGAAGAATCAGAAATAACTTCAGTGAGCTGAATTCCATATTTGAAAATTGGGGACAAGCCCACCTGTGTTTGGCAGGCTCAACCTGCAGTCATTTAACAGCCTTCAGGTCTTTAAATGGCTTCATTGGAGAAGAAACCATACCTCCCAGATTAAGTAGCAGGTGATGACCACTACCAGGATTGCAGGCAGATCTCTGAAGAATAGGTGGTGTGAAGCCCAAACTCTAAGCAAAGTCAGAAGTCTCACCAGAGCCAGACTGACACACAGATAGAGGATCAGTTCTCATGACACAAGTGAGCACCAGTGCCTCAAGAGGCTGAGACTTTCACGTCAGGTTGTTGCTGACAGTATTCAGTCTCCTGGACCAAGATTTGTTTTTCCAAATAGGACTGATGGGTGCACATATACATTATTAGTTGCAACCAAGTGACTGACATGAGTGGGCCAACCTTAATCAACTCCTTTGTCTCTGCCTCTTGCCCATATTATATGTTCACTTTTCACACAAGAAAAGAAAAAAGATGAGGGTTAGTAATGACTTGTATGTACAGCGGGACAAAAACAATTTTGTAAGTGACTGTTTCATGGTGATTTTAAGCCATTGTAAAGGGGTGGGAGAAGAGGTGTGTTTGTGTGATTGGCCATAGGACAAAGATTAATGAGATTTGTGGGACATTCAGATAGGAATAGCAAAATATGTTGTTCTGTGCAGGAGATTACTGGGAAGTTAGAGTGCAGGCCTCAGGACTGAAACATTCAACATACCCTCTCATGTTCTGGATCCTCTTCATGCAGTGTTTCAATCCCATAACTGGATCTCCTGTTAACAGTTAGAAACCTGGAGCCTTCCTAGGTGTCCCCTCCATTCCTTCAATTGTTGCTGCCTCAAAACTCCATGTCCAGTTGATCCACTTCAGAGTCCTTTTCATTGCAAATTCTTTCTATATAAATCCAGCTTGTCATCCTTGTACTTTCTCTGATTGGCTGGTGTTTTGGAGATGAGATGCTAATGATATTTCACAGTTAACTAACTTGGCTAGGCACACGACAGAGTTCAGTAGGTTGCTGGCCTAGTAATTTTGCCCTTACAGCAAGGACTGAATTGAAATAAAATGCAGTCAAGTTTCTCTCACACCTACCTATGAACCTCCAACTTTCCATTCCCAGCTTTTGGATATGTGCCTGCGTTGGTTTTATTAAACGTTACTTATCATACATATCCTTTGCCAATTGTTTTTGTTTTAAAACATACATTTAATAGCATCTTTGAATGTTAGTTTATAAAATGTCACACTTACATGCATTATTCAGAAGAATTCGAGGTATGAGGCAGTCCTCAAGCATAAGAATTTGTAGAAGTAGGTTCCAGTTACAGTTGGGTTGTGACAACAACAATATAAGGTATTGTTCGACTGCAATTTTATCCCATAGCGAAGAACTGAAACACAGACTAATATTATAGTTCAATTTTTTTTTATAGAAATGAGCAATGTAAAATGAAATTAAATAACAATTCTTTCAACTATTTCTCAAATAGTATTCTTTTGGAATATCACAGCTAATTCTTTTGAAGGTAATGTGAAATGATTTATGACTGAAGTTCCAAATTTGTGTAACACTAGGTATATAAGAAAGACAGAAAAACAACATATTGAGTGAGATGAAAAGAATAAGTGTAGGCGTATTCCTTTTGAAGTTTTCAATAGCTACTGACAAGTTGTTTAAATGATTGAAGCTTATTATGCAATACAGTAAGAATTTACACATGTACAGAGCTGATTTTGAATCAAAAGCAACACTGTTCTAGAGTATGAACAGAAATGCATTAAACAAAAGATTATAAATAATTGTGTGGGAAACTGAATAGGATTAAGAGGAGAGAACAGTATTAAAAAGAGACTGCAGACGAAACATTGAAATTGACCTTGCTTGAAGACCACATTTATTTTTGCACTGTGGAAAATGGGAAAAAAAATGCTATTTTAAATCAAGCAAATTGTAGGAAGTGTTGTAATTTTTGAAATGAGTTATTGGAACTCATTGAGAGTTCTATCTACAATGTTGCCTTCCTCAAGCAGTGGGGAGGATGCGAGACATAGAACATAGAACATAGAACATAGAAGAATACAGCGCAGTACAGGCCCTTGGGCCCTCGATGTTGCGCCGATCCAAGCCCCCATCTAACGAACTTGAGCTATAGCTTTCCCAATCAATATCAGACATATTCGCCCTGTTTGTGTGTATGCATATGTTCAGGTCAGTTTTCTCAGAGACTGTCCTTTGGTTTTATAATCAACCAGTTGTGCAGGTTCAAGAAAGCTCCAACACAGTAACAACTTCTTGACCTGTGGACAATAGAAGAGAAACATCTAGACTGCAAAGGAGAAAGCATCTTAATTTTTCTCTCTTTCCTGTGTGAAGAAACAACAAAAAATCTCCTGGTAGCTGATCTCACTCACCATTGCCCTGCAATGTGCCCTTTGTGAATTTTTCTTGTTGAAAGCAAGATAAGCCATTTTTAAAGCCAAATCATCAACTAGTGAATAAAAGTCTATGAATTGACATAATCTGCAACATGCGTCCTCAAAGAATCAGAAGAAACTGAATGAAAATATCTAATTGATGTCAGTGACCTAAATTGGTGTTGGAATTGAGCTTCCAATTTTCTCTCCTTCTCTACTCATAAGACTTGTGTCTTGTCTTGTCTCTTTATGTACCTATGCGTGTATGGGAATTATACAAAGGGGTAGAGTTTAAGTTATAGACAAAAGTGGCAGATGGATTTCAATGTAAGTGTGAGCTTATCCATTTTGGACAGAAAAAGGATACAGCTCGGTATTTTCAGGATGATATAGAGTTAAATACAGTGGATGTCCAAAGAGATTTGGAGATTCAGGTACAAGAGAGAGAGAAAGATTAATGTAAAATGCCACAAATAGGTAAGAAAATTATCATGGCAGCTGTTGGAACGCTGGCCTTTATACCTTGAGGAATGGAATATAAGGATGCAGGAGTTATGCTGGTATTATACAAAACCCTGGTTAGACCCCACTTGGCACACTGTGAGCAGATTTGGGCACTACACCTGAGGAAGGATATATTAGTCTTGAGGGAGTACAATGTAGGTTTACAAGAATAATACCTGGACTTCAGGCATTAAGTTATGAGGAAAGATTATATACGTTAGGTCTGTTTTCTCTTAAATTTACAAGATTAAGGGAAGATCTGACTAAAATCTTCCAAGGCGATAAATGGAAAAGACATGATAATTAAAGGTAAGCTATTCTATTGATTGGAAATTCAAGAAGTAGGAAGCACACTCTAAAAATAAGCACCAGACTGTTCGGGAGAGATGTTAGGAAGCACTTTTACAAAATGGTGGTTGATGCTGTTAATCAGTTGTTAATTTTACATCTGAGACAAAAGTTAAAGCTGCCATAGTCTTATCAGACCATACAACTTGTTTCCCATTAGAGTGAAAGATGATTAAGTGGCAGTTTAAGGGGTACCAGGCCTGAGTCAAAGGGAGAGGTGGAGAAAGAGAGTCCTTCATTTAAATTCAGCTGATGCAGAAATTGAACCCACGCTGTTGTCATCACTCTGCATTGCAAACCAGCCTTCTAGCCAACTCAGCTAAACAACCCCAAAAACTGAGGTTGGTAATTTTTTGTTAACCAAAAGTATTAAGAGGTATGGAGTTCAGTTACAAATCAGCCATGATCTCACTGTAATCAAACAGGAACCAGGACAGTTTGGTATTGAGTGAAGCTGCTGTTTCTTTCAGCCTGCCTTCAATGGTTGGACTGTTCTTTCTGCGAGACCATTGGACGATGGATGGCGTGGAGCTATCCAAACATGCCAAATGCCACCCGATATTAGGAAATATTCGAAATCTCTGCTGGTAAATGACTAATAGTTTCGGGAGACCATGCATTGCGACTGATCCTTGCAGCTTTTCAATTTTCATCCCTTAGCTCTATGCATGTCCAATCACTCTGAGTGAGCATCCACAATGACCAAGAGATCATAAAGGACCAGCATGGTGGATATGTAACTGAGTCCAGGGTTTACCCAGCTATTCCCATGCATGTGGGGGAGCTGCTGGCAGTAATTATTGTCCTTGTTGGTATTCTGGGCACTTCCCCCCAATGCGCTATGTCAGCATCCAATCCTGGCCACTAGACTTACTTCTCATTTCTCACATACTTCTTCATTTTGGAAACCTCTGGATGACCCTGTTGGAGTTCAGCCAGTAGCTGGAACAATCACTCTTGCTCCTGAACCTTGCTTGGGACAATCACTCTTGCTCCCCATAGTAATACGTAATCCACTACAGTGATTGGATCTCGCTGGGTCCAAAAAGGATTCAATTCTGGTTGTGGTGACTCCTTTGTTTCCCCCATCACCACCAGCTGTTTTTAGATTTGCCAGGATAGGATCTTTTTGTGTCCACATTTGGATATTGTCAGTAGTGACTGAAAGGATGTCCGAAAGTTTAAAACTAGAATGGACTCTTCCAGGGAAGGCACCACCAGTGGTGTATCTGCCAGTGGGAAGCAGCTCAAGGCATCTGCATTTGCGACTTGGCCTCCCGAATGGCGTTCCAGTTTGTAATTGTACGCACTGAGAATAAGCCTTATCTTCTTTAAGTAACACCAACCAGGGTTTGTGGTCTGTTACTATTATAAATTTACATCCGTAACAGTATTGGTAGAATTTGCTCACACCAAGGATGACTACCAAAGCTTCCTTCTTTTTCTGAGCTGATGTGCATTTGGGATCAGCCAAATCCAGGAAGCATATTGGGCATTCCTCTCAGTTGGACCATCAGTGAGCCAACACAATCACAATACAGTATGGGGAGGCATTGCATTCAGACCCACATCTTGCTTGGGATCATAGTGTGCCAACACCTTAGGTGACAATAGCTGCTTTGTCACTTCCGTAAAGGCTACTTCTTGGTTATATAACTATTTCTAAGCCTGACCCTTTTTCAATAGCAGGTGTAAGAGTTCCAAGATGGAGGCCAGGTTACGTATGAGATTTCCGAAATAGTTCACCAAGCCAAGGAAAGACCAAAATCCAGTATAGACGTGGGAGCCAGGGTACCTTTAAACGTCTTCACTCTATCTTCAATTGGGTGTAACTGAGTCCTGTTAAGTCCGTCACCATGTGGGCCGCATCGGGTGCATGGAACAAAAACTTCTCCCTTCTAAGACTTATGCCCGCTTAGGAAAAACATTTAAGCACTATATCTCTTTATTGCTCTTCCTGGTTATTAGCATGTCATCCAGAAAATGGCAACCTGGGGTAGTCCTTGTAAAATATTCTCCATCATCCGCTGGAAAAGGGCGCAGGTTGATGATACCCCAAATGGCAGTCTCATATATTGGTACAAACACTTATGCGTATTAATTGTGGTATACTTCTGGAACTCAGATAGTCACAGGTTCAGGTATGTATGGCTCATGTCCAGCTTCATGAAGGACAGCACCCCGCCAGTTTTGCGTATAAGTCCTCTATGCAAGGGATTGGGTATTTATCCAACTGGGAGAAGTGGTTTACCATTTCCTTTAAATCCCTAAAAATGCAAACCAACCCATCAGACTTCACAATCGGTACGATTTCCCTTTCTGGAAACTGTAAAGGTTTTATGATGCCTTCGCCTTTCAGCCTCCTGATTTCTGCCTCTATTTTTGCATGTGAGGCAAATGGCAGCCTTGTAGAGTTACGGAATCGTTTCCTGGTCAACAGGTAAGGTGGCCTTAACCCCTGTGGTAATCCCTAGACCCGGTATGGTGAGTGGGAAGAGGCTACATCAAACCTCAATGGTTTAAATGACTTAACTGCACGTAATAAATCTCCAACTCAGCCTCTTATCCACTCCCACAACAAAACTAAAATATAACCTCAAACTGTGTCTTTGTCTTCATAATTCATGGCACGTAGGATTTCAACTTAAGACTATATATTGTTCTTTCACTTTGAAACCAGACTCTCAAACAATGATGTTATGAAACGTCATCATATTTTAGAATCCCTAGCTTCTGATCTGCTCTTGCAGGCAGAGGTGGCGGATCCAGTTCAGTTTCTGGCCAGTGGCAAGCCCCATGATATTGGTGGCAGGCAATTTAATGATGGTAATGCCACTGAACATCTAGGGGAAACGTGTAGGTTCTGGAGATCGTCATTGTCTGGCACTGTTCCTAACTGTCTATATATATATGCATACTGGTTAGTTCAGAATCTGAAAAATCACAAATGATATTGAACACTGTGTCATCATCAGCAGTCATTTTTTTTTCTGTCTCACTATGAAAGGGAGGTCATTGTTGAAGCAGCTAAACTGGGTGGGCCAAGGATACGATACTAAGCAACTCCTGCAGTACTATCCTGGAACTGAAATGTGTAACCAGGATGCTTCATACTTAATATTGCTTGGAGGGCTTAAATTTTGAATAATTGTGAAAAAATATAGTTATTTTCAGTCTGTGGAAATGTCTGGAATGGTTTCTATAAAATAGGCTGTTGCAAGGTCAATGCAGATATCAGAGATTTTCTTTTAACATATGAACATAAAAATAAGTAGTAGGAGTAGGCAATTCTGCCCCATTATTCGATGTAATCATGATTGATCTCATCTGAGCCTCAACTCTACTTTCCTGCCTGTTACCCATAAATCTTCAACTCGTTACTAATTAAAATTTGTCAATCTCCTTGTTAAATTTAATCAATGTCTCAGCATCCACCACACTTTGGGATACTAAATGGCACAGATTCATGACCCATCGAGACAAGTAATTTCTTTTCAACTGTTTTAGATCTGCTATTCTTTATCCTAAAACTATAACTTCTTGTACTAGATTGCCTTTATACTTACCCCAACCCTATGTGATCTTACCTTGTGTATTATCCTTTTGTGTGGCACCTAATCAAATGCATTCTGAAAGTTCAGATATATTAATTCATAAGATCCCCATTATCCACTTGGCTTGTTGTGTCATACAATCATAGAGATGTACAGCATGGAAACAGACCCTTCGGTCCAACACGTCCATGCTAACCAGATATTCCAACCCAATCTAGTTCCACCTGCCAGCACTTGGCCCATATCCCTCCAAACCCTTCCTATTCATATACCCATCCAAATGCCTCTTAAATATTGCAATTGTACTAGCGTCCACCACTTCCTCTGGCAGCTCATTCCAAGCACTTACCACCCTCTGCATGAAAATGTTGCCCCTTAGGTCTCTTTTATATATTTCCCCTCTCACCCTAAACCTATGCCCTCTAGTTCTGGACTCCCCCACCCCAGGGAAAAGACTTTGTCTGTTTATCCTATCCATGCCCCCCCATAATTTTGTAAACCTTTATAAGTTCACCCATCAGCCTCCGATGCTCCAGGACAAACAGCCCCAGCCTGTTCAGCCTCTCCCTGTAGCTTCAATCCTCCAATCCTGGCAACATCCTTGTAAATCTTTTCTAAACCCTTTCAATATTCACATCTTTCCGATAGAAAGAAGATCAGAATTGCAAACAATATTCCAACAGTGGCCTAACCAATGTCCTGTACAGCTGCAACATGACCTCCCAACTCCTATGCTCAATACTCTGACCAATAAAGGAAAGCATACCAAATGCCTTCTTCATCATCATATTCTACCTGCAATTCCACTTTCAACCAGCTATGAACCTGAACTCCAAGATCTCTTTGTTCAGCAACACTCCCTAGGACCATACCATGTATAAGTGTATTAGTGAACAAGTGTATAAGTCCTGCTAAGATTTGATTTCCCAAAATGCAGCACCTCGCATTTATCTGAATTAAACTCCATCTGCCACTTCTCAGCCCATTGGCCCATCTGATTAAGATCCCATAGTAATCTGAGGAAACCTTCTTCGCAGTCCAATCATATATATAAATGACAAAAAGTAGTTGAGCCAGCACCGATGCTTGTGGCACTCCACTGGTCACAGGCCTCTAATCTGAAAAACAATCCTCCACAACCACCCTCAGTCTTCTACCTTCAAGCCGGTTCTGTATCCAAATGCTACTTCTCCCTGTATTCCATGAGATCTAACCTTGTAAACCAGTCTCTCACGGGGAACGCCTTACTGAAGTCCATATAGATCACATCGACTACTCTGCCCTCTTCAATCCTCTTTGTTACTTCTTCAAAAACTCAATGAAGTTTGTGAGACATGATTTCCCATGCACAAAGCCATGTTGACTATCCCTAATCAGTCCTTGCCTTTCCAAATACATGTACATCCTGTCCCTCAGCATTCCCTCCAACAACTTGCCCACCACCAACGCCAGGCTCACTGGTCTATAGCTCCCTGGCTTGTCCTTACCACCTTTCTTAAGCAGTGACACTACGTTAGCCAACCTCCAGTCTTCCAGCACCTCACCTGTGACTATCGATGATACAAATATTTCAGTAAGAAGCCGAGCAATCACTTCCCTTGCTTCCCTCAGAATTCTCAGGTACACCTAAACAAGTCCTGGGGATTTATCCACTTTTATGATTTCAATACATCCAGCACTTCCTCCTCTGTAATATGGACATTTTTCAAGATGTCACCATCTATTTCCCTACATTTGATATCTTCCATGTCCTTCTCCACAGTAAACACTGATGCAAAATACTCATTTAGTATCTCTCCCATTTTCTGTGGTTCCACACAAAAGCCACCTTTGTTGATCTGTGAGGGGCCCTATGCTCTCCATAGTTACCCTTTTGTCATTAATGTATTTATAAAAACCCTTTGGATTCTCCTTAACTGTATGTGCTAAAGCTATCTCATGTCCCCTTTTTGCCCTCCTGATTTCCCCCTTAATTATACGCCTGCTGCCCTTACACTCTTCTAAGGATTCACTTGATCTATCCTGTCTATTCCTGACACATGCTTCCTTCTTTTTCATAACCAAATCCTCAATTTCTTTCGTCATCCAGCATTCCCTATACCGACCAGCCTTTCCTTTCACCCCAACAGGAATATACTTTCTCTGGATTCTCATTAGCTCATTTCTGAAAGCTTTCCAATTTCCAGCCGTCCCTTTACCAGTGAATATTTGCCCCGAATCAGCTTTCGAAAGTTCTTGCCTAACACTGTCAAAATTGGCCTTTCTCCAATTTAGAACTTAACTTTTAAATCGGATCTATCCTTTTCCATCCTTTTAAAACTAATAGAATTATGGTCACTGGCCCCAAAGTGCTCCCCCACTGACACCTCAGTCACCTGCCCTGCCTTATTTCCTAAGATTAGGTCAAGTTTTGCACCTTCTCTATTAGGTACATTCATGTGCTGAATCAGAAAATGTTCTTGTATACACTTAACAAATTCCTCTCCATCTAAATCCTTAACACTACGGCAGTCTACATTTGGAATGTTAAAATGCCCTACTATAACCACCCTATTATTCTTACAGATAACTGAGATCTCCTTACAAATTTGTTCCATGTCTTTGAAGAAATCCAGCAAATTAGACAAACATGATTTATGTTTCATAAAACCATACTGACTCTGATGCATTGTGATTTGACTTCCCAAATGTCCTGTTATTACTTTCTTAATAAAAGATTCTAACAATTTCCCATTGACAAACGTTAAACTAAAATGTCTGCAGTTTCCAACTTACTGCCTCCCTCTCATTTTGAATATGGACATCAAATTAGCAATTTTCAAATCCACAGGAACTTTGGAATATTAAACCAATAGATCCACGATCTATGCTGCCACTTCCCATGGGCGTACGCCATCAGGCTCTGGGACCTGACTGCTTTCAATCCTAATAGTTTTCTCAGAAATGTTTCCTTAATGATGGCAATTTCTTTAAGTTCCTCCCCTTCTATAACCTCTGCATTATCTTTTCCTATTGGGATGTGTGACAATGCTGCTTCTTTAACAAGGCTTTGTCCTTGTTTTTCTCAGGAGGTCGTAAAAACACAGGTTCCAAAATGTCTGGCTTGGATGGGTTTTAGGGCCAGTTTAATTATGGCTTACAAATACTGCCTCAGGCAAAAGGCTTTCAAGTTTTAAAAATCATGTATAATGAAAGGGGAGTGGCCAGTTCTCCCAGCTCAGCTTTCTCTGGTTTGATTTGGTTTTGGCAGGCAGTCAGTGTTATGACGTTGCTGGACCCAAGAGAAGCTGGTACATGCTGACCCTGCCTTTCTCTGACTTCTCTCCTGTAAGACTCTGTGTTTGATTTTATCTTTTTGTGCAAAGGGGTGTTTATGGGGATTGTTGCAAGTATTTGGAACAGCATCATTAAGTTGAGATAATCTGTTGGGTTCTCGGATAAATTAAGTTATTCGGTATTGTGTTTTGTTTGTGTTTCATTCAGTAATCTTATAAATAAAGTAATATCCACATTATACCTGGTTAAAACAACTAGTAAAGTTAGGATCTTGAAATGTTTTGAGGGGGTCTGGCCTGGTCTGTAATAGATGACACAGATGTTAATCCATCATTTTTGCTCCCCACTATTAACTCCCCAGTCTCAACCTCTAAATTCACTTAGCTACTCGCTTCCATTTTATTTGCCTAAAGAAGCTTTTGCTATCGATTTTTATATTTTGTGCTAATTTTCTTTCATAATTTACCTTTGCTCCTTTTATTACATTTATAGCAACCCTTAAAAGTTTCCCAATCTTTCAGCATGCCACTGGCCTTTGCAATACGGTAAGCTTTAGGTTTTATCTTTATGTTAACTTTAACATCTTTGCTTCGCCTTGGAATATTTTCCCCTTTACACATTTTCTTCAAGTCTTCTTTGAAATCACATTACTGAGGATAAATGGTTGCTCTGTTGTCGATTGCTGCTCTGACTGTTTGAAACACAATTGACTTAAAGACTTTCTGGCTTTTATCTGGCTTTCAGATTGCAAGGGTTGCCCACCTGATCTATAACATCACAAGTTGTAGGTTAAGAAATGGGCCATTCAGCCACAGCATCAGCTCCACCATTTAATAAAATCATGGCTGCTATGGTAATCCTCAACTTTCCTGCCTTTTTTCTCTAATCCTGAATCCCTCACTGATTAAAAATCTGTCTAGTTCAGCCTTAAAAATATTTAATGATCTAGCCTCCGTGGTAAAGTACTCCACAGCTTCTGAAAAAAGAAATTCCTGATCTCTGGCTTAAATGTGCAACCTCCCACTTTCTGAAAAGAAAGTCCTCTTATGTTCGAGATAAAATCTACTCTTTTGAAAGAATAGTTGGAGGAATTTATCAATATTGTGATACCTGAATAAGGTGTGATTGAAAGACTCCTGAGTCAACCATTTAAATTAAAGATTTCACCATAAATTCAGAACATTAGAGTGGTAGATATTGGAATATTCTATCCTTTACCTTTTTATCTCCAAGAATAACCCATTAGCAAAAGTTATTTTTTCAGAAAGCCAATCTCTTCAGAGAATTTAGTTTCTTTTCTTTTTCCCTGAAGATTGCATGTGTGTCAATCTGTGTTTCTTGTTTGAGCGTATATAGAGGGACAATCATTTATATTTCTAGATTATAAACTGTGCATATGAACTAAATATTACAATTTATTGGATACATTTTATTTTGACAATGAATAAATAGTCGTGTGAAGAAGTGTTGTTGGTAGCCCGTTTATTTTTAAAGCCCAATATAAACAAATAATTTAACTGGCTACCTCATGAACTGGAAACAATATTTTTATTTTATGTTTTGACCTATGGAGTAGTAGGACTTGAGCAACAGTACAAACCTCCAGCCTCAACTGTAACAGATGACTGATCTCCAAAAAAACACATTTGTCTTCCTTCGTGTATAATATGATTTGAACCAGTGGAGAGATTTCCCAGGATTCACATCAACTTCAATTTTGCTTGGATGGTAACTGTAGGCCATGGCTGGAATGACATCAGGAGCTGAGTGACTCTGACAGAACCCAAATGAGCATCAGTGAGCAGGTTGTTGCAAAGTGCTACTTGACAGCACTGTTGATGACCCATTCCATCATTTAGCTAATGATCAAGTGTAGATTGATGGGTTAAATAGCCATGTTGGTTTTATCCTGTTATTTGTGGACAGAACATACCTGAGTGGTTCCATACATTGCCGCGTAGGATGTCATTATTTTAGATTTACTGGAACACTTTGGCAAGTGCACAGTTAATTCAAGAAGCACAATCTTCAGTACCATCTTCAGAAGGTTATCAGAGTCCATAGCCTTTGCAATTTATCATGTCTTCACATATTTCTTGATAATATCATGGAGTGAATGGGATGTGTCGAACATTGGTACAAATGATGCTGGGGACATCAGGAGAAGGTCAAGATAGATCATCCACTCGGGACGTCTGGCTGAGGTTGGTTACAAATGCTTCATTCTTCTCTCTTACACCAACATGGTGGGCTCCCACATCACTGTGGACTGAATTGAATTGAATTAGCTTTGTGGTCACATGTACTCACATGAGTCCAGTGAAAAGTTTACAAGATGCCACTTACAGCGCCATCTTAGGTAGCAAATACTTATGTACAGATTCTTGAGGAAAATATCTTTGGAAAAATCTTCTAAAAATAAAGAAATAAAAAGTCCACATTACAGTAATGGTAATAAATTAGAAAAGTAAAGAAATTAAAAGTTCAGAATAACAGTTCATAATGTAATCAAGGGAAAAAAAAGAAAAACCAGAAAAAAAAAGAATTTAAGACGAAGTCCACTTTGTCCATTTTGCAATTCTGGGCTCAAGGACCCTGTGGATTTTGTGGAACTTTCTCTTCTGTTAGTTGTTTATTTGCTCACTACCATTCATTGCTGGATGTGGTAGGTCTGAAGAGCTTAAATCTGATTTGTTGGCTGTGAGATCACTTAGTTTTGTGTATGTTGCTTCCACTCTTTGGCTGTAGCTTCAACAGGTGAACATCACATTTTAAAGTATGCTATTCTACACCCTTCACTGAATCAGGATTGCACTGAATCAGGATTGTTTCCTTGATAGTAATGGTAAAGTGGAAAACATGTCAGGCCACAAGGTTGAAGATTGTGGCTGAATACAATTCTGCTGTTGCTAATGCTTGATAAAAGCCCAGTTTTGAGTTGCTGAATCTTTTCAATCCTCATATTTAGCATGGTTGGAATATAATAAATGAGGGTATCCTTAATGTGAAGAGGAGACTTTGTTGTCAACAGAAACATGTGGTGCTCACTTTCATTAAGAGTACCATGGGCAGATGCATCTACAAAAGGACAAAGTCAAAACCTTTTTAGTCTTGTTGGTTTGCTCTCCACCTGCTCAGATCCAATCTGGCCTTTAGGACTTGACCAACTTGTCAGTAATGGTGCCAGCAAATCATCTTAGTGATGGATATTGAAGTCCCATAGCCAGTTTATACTCTATGTCTTTGCTGCCCTCAATGATTCTTCTAATTAGTATTCAATGGAGAGAAGTACTGATTCCTCAGCCAAGTTGCACAAAGAGGGTGTAAGTGATTTTTAGTTTGAGGTTTCCTGGCCAGTGTTTGTCTTGATGACATGAGACTTCATGAGATCGAGAGAAAATTTTGAGGACTTACAGGGCAACTCCATCCAATTATAAACACTTGGCCATCACCTCCAACAGGAACGTGCTATGGTACTACTGACCATAAGATGTCGGACCAGAATAGGTCATTCAACCCATCAAATGTGTTCCACCATTAATGAGATCAAGGCTGATAAGATAATCTTCAACCCCACTTTCTGACCTTTTACCCATAATCATTGATCCACTTACTAACTAAAAACATCTATCTCAGCCTTGAATGTTCTTAATGAGACTGCCTCATCAGTTCTCTGTGATAAATAATTCCACAGATTCGCCATCCCTGGAGAGGTGAAACTGCTCCTCATCTCTGCCTTTTACAGATTATTGCTTTTGCTATTTGTATTGTGATGACTCTGGCATGTGAGAGTCTGACCGTCTCCATGGTCTGGTTGGCAAATACCATGAAGAATCAGGTAAAAACAATGACTGCAGATGCTGGAAACCAGATTCTGGATCAGTGGTGCTGGAAGAGCACAGCAATTCAGGCAGCATCCTGAATTGCTGTGCTCTTCCAGCACCACTGATCCAGAACCATGAAGAATCAGGTCCAGCATACTGACATATGCACAAACCTGCACTCCATTGTTCGAGCCACTGATGCCTAGCACCAACTGCAAGGCAAAAGGGGTTGAACTATCATTACCTCACTTTTGTACCTCTTTTTCTCAATGAGTCAAATTGGTGTCATTAAGCAGCCAGCCAAGGATGAAGCATATACAGGTCCCCAGAAGTCACTTCTCAAGACATTCAAGAGTTAGCCAGGCCATCCAATTCTACCCTGCCTGCCAACGGCAATCCTCTGGGAGTTCAAGCTAACAACAGAACACACTTTTCATGATTGGTTCTCTAGCCACAAATATCCCCAGAGTTGCCTGACTAAAAGTCCAAGGTCAACAAACTCCGAAGTAGGGCAGGTGCCCCTTTAACTGGGTGTGAACTGAGACATTGTGGGATGGAAAGGAAAAAGACTTGCTGGGGTGGGGTGAGCAGGCGGCACAGGTGAAACTTCATTGTAGATATGTCATCACATTTGGAAATGGATGTCCACTTTTCATCATTAGCTATTTAAGCAAATGTCATTTTGACTGCAACTACAAGAACTAAGGTAGAGGGGCTAGTCACCATTAGAGTCACACACTGTTTTACAATCGGAAGTGAAATCAGCACCATCTGCATCTTGTGCAAGTTTTTGGACCTTGGAAGATGATTGCTAATTTTGTAACCAGGGTGAGTCTTTCCAGGCCATAAAACATTGCTTTTGCATTACAGTTATGAGTGGAATTGCCAATTATTTTGTAAGTACATCCCCTGTTTTGAGATTCTGTTACTAGTGTAAAACCATTTTTAACATCGACACTGTCACGCCCAGTCAGAATTTCAAGGAGATCACTCCTCATCCTTCTAACCTCCAGTGAATAAAGGCCTAACCTCTTTAGCTGTTCTTGGTAAGTTAACACCTTCATCCTAGGAATCAGCCTTGTGAATCGCTTTTCAACTGCCTCCAGTGCCAGTGTATCCTTTCTTAAATACAGGACCAAAATTGTACACAGTACTTCAGGTGCAGTCTCATCAAAACCCTACATAGTTATAACAAGATATCATTATTTTTAAATCTCAACCTCAATGCTCAAAGTTGAATTTGTTTTTTTAATCACTTGCTTCATGTGCATGCTAACATTTTGTGTTTCATGCACAAGAATATTCAGTTCCCTTTGTGTTGCACTTTCTTCGAATCTCTCTCCATTTAAATAATATTTTGCTCTTTGATTCTTCTCACCAAACTGCATGACCTAACACTTTCTTACATTAAACTGCATCTGCCAAATTTTTGCCAACTCATATATCCCTTTGCAGTTTCCATATGACTTCATCACAATATCCTCTTCCACATATTTTTGCAGCATTAGCAGATCTGGATAATTGTCCTCTTCTCCAATCATATGGACTGTAAATAATTAAGGCCATGACCCATTCAATGGTCAGTTGTGATAAAGACCACCTGACCCTGGCTGCCCAAAACAACCAACCAAACCTATTCAAGCCTTTGGATTGATAGCAGATGCTGCCCTTCATTTACTGTGCTGGGACACCCTGACTGAATCCTGTCTCCTTTGATTAAAAACTACTCTCCTTAGGCCTGGAGACAAGGTAATTTTTTTGATACATATGCAGTGTGTTTTCTGTGTACCCTGCAGGTACATTGTGCATGCATTAGTTTGACATTCCATACAGAAACATATCCATCCCCTTAACTGATGACTGTTGGCAACCACGAACAGCTGTCTGGCTTTGTCTCTGCTAGACAGAAGTACTCTGTGCTTTGAAGTTCTGATTGAGGTAGCAAAATGTAAAACGCATCATGTTGCAAACACCAGAGTAGGGACAATATAAGTGAGCACTAAAAGGGCAAACGTAAGGAGCCATGAGATGCATTCTGGTCCAATCCATGAGCTGGGTGCCTGTCCTTGCATGTGAAGTGCCCTGACAGCATAGGAAGAGTAATGCAGTATTAAAATGAAGAACTGTATTCTAACTGGATTGGAGATGGGATATAAGGGGGCTATCAAATTGATATTAACTAATGTGTCAAGATTAGAGTGGTGCTGGAAAAGCAGGTCATGCAGCATCCAAGGAGCAGGAAAATCAATATTTCAGGCAAAAGCCCTTCATCAGAAATGACTTTTGCCCAAAACGTCGATTTTTCTGCTCCTCCGATGCAACCTGACCTGCTGTGCTTTTCCGGCACCACTCTAATCTTGACTCTGATCTCCAGCACTCACTTTTGACTAATTGACTGATGTGTGACTGACGTGTATGAGACTCAGTGATTGCGGGGAAGGGAAGAGGTGGGGAGGTATCTGGCAGATGGAAGAATGATAAACTGCTTGCCAATAAGGTAAAACTTTGCAATAATTGGATGCTAATACATCCAAATAGACCTCTCACCACTCACTAGCAAGATTCTCCTCTCACCGTCTAACACTTGGTTGGAGAATCAAGCATTTTTCTCTCAACTTGAGAATCTAATTTCTGCTGATCTCATTCTATTTTCCCAACTTACTCACAAATGCCCACATTGTTCAGGAGCTGGGAAGATTCCACCATGTTTACCATTATTGAACCCAACTTTCAATTTCAGAATATTTTATGAATAATTGAACTTAATATGACAAGCTGCCATATTGGGATGTGAATCTATGCTCCCAGGACGTTAGCACCGGCCTCTAGAGTACTAGTGACTTAACCATAACACACCATCAATTACAACAAAATCAGGGCATGTTGAACTTTTTATTCAATAATATACTTTGTAAAGCTGTGAAATAAAACGTGGAATAAAAATTTATAGCATAAGAATCACATTAAAATAGTAAATCATATAACCCTATCAAAATATATGTGGAAATTTCATATTTACCCATGCAATGCTTTTGAAAAACAGGAAGGTTGAATCCAATGTAACCATCCCAGTAATGTATTGTCCACTGGTTCCAAGTGCAGTACAGAAATATATTCAGAGAAACCATTGCAGAATATTCTGACAAAATCAAAGTTGAAAATGCTAGTTAAGACATTGATTCAGTAAAAACAACAACTCCATTAACATGACTATATAAAGCAAAAGAATTGGAGTGAATGAGTTGGCTAAAATATCAGAAAACTAATTTGTTTGTGACATTATGAGGGCTAAATAAAAACCCTCATTTTAGCTAATATTAAGCATTTAATAGTCAGGTTTATTGGTCTTGACTGGGTTACATGGTACAGAAATAATGATAGGAAAGCTCAGTTTGGCAGATTAGAATCTACAAATGGAAGTTTCCCAATTTAGTACCTGACAAACGGTGGTACCAGTGGCAGATTAGCAACACGTTGACAGCTGGAGCAGGTTGACCAAGGCTTTTTAGTGCATGCACCCCTCTAGATTCCTCAGCTAATCAGGCATGTCAACAAAATCATCCATTGGGTCTTTCATGGAAGGGATTTTTAATTAGAAGGACCACGACATAAGGCACAAGGACCATTCTAATGGCTCACCATTGCAATGAACCTGCATAAAGTATTGGTTCAGTTTCAACAGTAACCTTGTGCCCACAGTTGAGCCTCAGATTAGGAAGGCTGTGAAGGTTTCAGAAAAGGGACAGAACATACTTACATGAAATGTTCCAGAGATAAGGGACAGACTAGAATGAATGGACAGATTGGAGAAGCTGGGATTAGAGAAGCTTTGTTAATATTATTCAAAATATGAGGGATCGAGATAGCATATGTGAAGAGGAATTGTTCTCATTGACAAAGTGGTCAAGAATCACACGTTTAAAGTGATCATCAAAAGAACCAGTAATGACATGGGAAAAGATCATGAAACAAATGGCTAGCATCTGAAATACATTATCTGAGACTGTGGTGGATTCAGTTGTGGTTTTCAAAAAGAACTGGAAAAGAATCCAAAGGGAAACAATTTGCAGGGCTATGGGAAAAGGACAGAATACGGAACTAGATGAATTTCTCTTGCAAAGAGTCATTGCAGACATGTTGGGTTGAATGGCCTCATTAAGTGCTATGAATATTCTGTAATTCCAAAGGACTTCAGGAGGATGAGTGGCATACTGCATTTCTGGTACTGAACTTTGTATTCTTATTTTCACACCATTCATCTCCACAATATTTTTCAGGAAAACACATTTTGCTGCTGCATAGTTCCTTGAAAGTAGAGCCCCAGGTAGATAGGATAGTGAAGAGGCATTTGGTATACTTTCGTTTATTGGTCAGAGCACTGAGTATAGGAGCTCGGAGGCCATGTTGCGGCTGTACAGGGCATTGGTTAGGTAAATGGAATATTTTGGAATATTGCGTGCAATTCTGGTCTCCTTCCTATCGGAAGGATGTTGTGAAACTTGAAATGATTCAGAAAAGATTTACAAGGATATTACCAGTGTTGGAGAATTTGAGCGAAAGGGAGAGGCTGAGTCGGCTGGGGCTTTTTCCCTGGAGCATTGGAGGCTGATGGGTGACCTTCTTAAGGTTTATAAAATCATGAGGGGCATGGATAGGATAAATAGAAAAGGTCTTTTTCCTGAGGTGGAGGAATCCAGAACTAAAAAATGTGTTGCTGGAAAAGCACAGCTTATGCCCGAAACGTCGATTCTCCTGCTCCTTTGATGCTGCCTGACCTGCTGCGCTTTTCCAGCAATACATTTTTCAGCTCTGATCTCCAGCATCTGCAGTCCTCACTTTCTCCTAGGAATCCAGAACTAAACAGCATAAGTTTAGGGTGAGAGGGGAAAGATGTAAAAAGGACCTATGGGGCAACTTTTTCATGCAGACGTGTGCATGTATGGAATGAGCTGCGAGAGGAAGTGGTGGAGGCTGGTACAATACAGCATTTAAAAGGCATCTGGATGGGTATATGAATAGGAAGGGTTTAGAGGGATATGGGCCAAGTGCTGGCATATGGGACTAGATTAGGTTTGGATATCTGGTCGGCATGGATGAGTTGGACCAAAGGATTTGTTTCCATGCTGTACATCTTTATGACTGTATGCTGCACTCATTCCTTTCTCTGCAGGCACCTCACAACCCCACTTGCACAATAACATTCACACTCACTCAAATCCTGTTATCTTCTCACACCCATGCGTTACATTCTCATTTCACTAATTCTGTTCACAACTCCTCTCTACTTGAGCCATTAGAAACACACACTTTTCTACTTTTGCTCCTTGCCGGAGAATACGGCACACAATTGTGTGTGTGTGCGCCTTACAGACACAGAATTCAGAAGGTTAAGGGGTGAGGCAGAAATCCACCAGTGACAGACATTTTACAAGTCACTAGCTCCAGGAAGTGCATTTGTAAGAATTCTATTTCTATTGTAGCAGCAGCCATTATGCAATCAACTTGTGACAAAATGTAGTTTATTTTTCAAAACTGTTCTCAAGTCAAATTTAGGTAGCATCCGAGGAGCAGGAGAATCAATGTTTTGGCGAAAAGCCCTTCATCAGGATTGAGGCTTATGAGACAAGGAAGTGGAGAAATAAATGGGAGGGGGGGGGGGGTTGGGCTGGGGGAAAGTAGCTGAGAGTGCGATAGGTAAATGGAGGGGAAGGTAATAGTGATAGGTTGGAGTGGACAGTGACACAGTGGAAAGGAAGATGGACAGTTCAAGAGGGCAGTGCCGAGTTGGGAGGTTGGATCTGGGATAACGTGAGAGATGGGGAAATGAGGAAACTGGTGAAATCCAGATTGATAACGTGGGGTTGGAGGGTCCCAAGGCGGAAGATGAGGCGTTCTTCCTCCAGGCATCGGGTGGTTAGGGCATGGTGAGGAAGGAGGCCCAGAACCTGCATGTCCTTGGTGGAGTGGGAGGGGGAGTGAACGGACCCGGCCACCAGAGATATATTTCCCTCCACACCCCTATCTGCTTTCCATAAAGACCATTCCCTCTGTGACTCACTTGTGAGGTACATGCCTCCGCCGTCCGCGCCCTCCACCCACCCTACCAACCCACCCTCCCCTCCTGGCACCTTCCCCTGCCACCACAGGAATTGCAAAACCTGCACCCGCACCTACCCCCTCACCTCCGTCCAAGGCCCCAAAGGAGCCTTCCACATCTATCAGAGTTTGACCTGCACTTCCACACATCATTTACTGTATCCGTTGCTCCTGATGCAGTCTCCTCGACATTGGGGAGACAGGACACCTACTTGCAGAACGCTTCACAGAACATCTCTGGGACACCTGCACCAACCAACCCCACCACCCGTGACCGAACACTTCAACTCTCCCTCCCACTCCGCCAAGGACATGCAGGTCCTGGGCCTCCTCCATCGCCACACCCTAACCACCCGACGCCTGGAGGAAGAACGCTTCATGTTCCGCCTTGGAACGCTCCAACCACATGGCATCAATATAGATTTCACCAGTTTCCTCATTTCCCCTCCCCCACATTATCCCAGATCCAACTTCCTAACTCGGTGCCACTCTCTTGAATTGTCCTACCTGTCCATTTTCCTTCCTACCTATCCGCTCCACCCTCCACTCTGACTTATCACCATTACCCCAACCTTCATCTACCCATTGCACTCTCAGCAACCTTCTCCCCCAGCCCTACCCCCATCCCATTTATTTCTCCACTCCCTTGGGTCACAAGCCTCAACCCTGATGAAGGACTTTTGCCTGAAATGTTGATTCTTCTGCTCTTCGGATGCTGCCTGACTGTCTGTGCTTTTCCAGCACCATACTCTCGATTCTGATTTCCAGCATCTGCAGTCCTCACTCTCAGTCAAATATAGTCAAATTCTGGTCAAGCAGATTATATACTCTATGAATAACACTTGAAAATAATTATTTCTGAACATAAACCACTAAAACCGCTGAAAGGGTCAGCCCATTGTATGGTCAAATTGGCTTTAATAAGTTTAGTCTGCAAAGGACTTCTGTTCCAATTAAATGCAAGATCTCAATTTTTGATTAATTCTGTAGTTTCCATTGTTTATCTAAATTGAAAGGCTTGTTAGGCAAAATTTAAATCTTTACCTTAAATGATACTTCTCTACCAGAATGACAGGCCAATTTCAATGTTTTATGGAGTTAAACTATTGCAGTTTGGTTTAAGCAGGAGACAATATTATCGAAAAAATTCTAAGATTGGCTTGGAAGGAGACAGTGCCGGACAAACGTTGTTAAAGGAAGAGACAGCAACATCAAGGGCAAAATTGGTTGTTTATACCCTTGCTGGGTGAAGGAAACTAACATTTTAACCTAGAATACAGAGGGACATCTGTTTTGTGTGTTGGATATGAAACAGAATTCAAATGTGGATAAGAGGTTGCTGCAGTATAAAGATAATTAATTCCCTGTAAGATTTAGAGTTCTGCTTAAGTTAATAACTGAAGTGAATCTCTCCTTGTGTCACTCGAATAAAAAGATTTACAAATCTATACTTAGTCTGCGGCAGTTGATTATTTAAAATCTACAGCAGTTGATTATTTAAAAACAAAGTCAAAATGCTCAACCAAGAATTTACCAACATTCTCTTCGCATATTTTATATTGGCAAATTATATCTTCCAAAATGAAAATGCCATTAATATCTGGCAGTCAAACCAGTCAGGAACAGCTGTTTTTCCCTCAGTCTAATGCATTACTAGACAGGATGGGGTTCAAAAATAGAAAATCATGGTGCAATCAGACCAGACAATAATAGTTTTACTCAATCATTGAAAGATCTTCGGCTTCAACAAACATCTCAATCAGTTTAAACAGGCATTATTTTCCTTCCACAAATAAGAGTTGAATTGGAGATCAGATCTGAGGGGAAAAGTTCTCTCAGCACAACTGCTGCCACAGTGCCACCAGCTGTTGCATCTTGGAAGATTCTAAACAAGATTACTGCTATTATTCTTGAATTTCAGTGACTGAAACTTCATCTAAACTGCTCTCTAACTCAGACGATGACACACCAAACATTATGATCGCACTCTCAGAATTTGAATGCATAGGAGTCATCAACTCATAATCTGTTTCAGATGGAATTGTCAGTTTTTCATTAACCAATAATTTTTCCATCTGTTAATAAATGCATTTTAATACACACTTACTCATATACTTTCTCCAGGGGCGATGTTACAATAGCAAGAACAGCAAGTAGTGCATTACAATGGTTATGAATGGTAAGAATCCAGCGAGACTTATCCTCTGAAGGCTGAAGTAATTCTTCAGCTGAATGACAAACTGACCAAAGGAGATTCTCAGTGCACAGAAGTATGGCAATTATGTCAATTCTGTTGATAAACACAAATATAGTAATTGATAGTGTGTGAAAATACTTCAAAATCTGAACACATTACCACATCTTAAAGATACTATCTTCCAAAGAACCTATTAAAATACTGTTTCTTAAAAATGAATCATTAGCATTTTATGCACCCATATGTATATCAGTTATTCTATTTATAAGTGTAAAGGAACAATTGCTTCAGTTGCAATTCAGTATTGTGACTCTTGATAAAACCAAATAAAAAGTTGTACAAATGTTTTAATTTTCATCATCCATATTAAGTTTTGGGTGGGCTGTGAAATGGAGGTCCCAACTGTGCGGTTGAGTGGATGCACAAGACCCTGTGGTCCTCTCCAGAAGAGTGGGGAAATTAAGTCTGGTGTCCTGGCTAATAGTTATCGCTCAATATCATGGAAAAAAAAAATGTTGTCATCATTATCACATTGTTATTTGTGAGAGTTGGCTGTGTACAATTTGGTTCCACATTTCTTATATTAAAAGTACTTAATTGGTTGTGAAATGGTTTCAGATATCATAAAAAATTTATAAATGTAAAATTTTATTAGTGTATTTCTGTCTACTTCCAAAACCTTCTCCTTTCTTCTGCATCCTTCCTTACAATTTACCATGTCCTTTCATGTGGAATAACCAACTAACTTAAATATCACGTAACGATATATTTAAATCATTCACATTTAAAGAGAAGGCTCAAAATTTGATTTGATTTAATTTGATTTGATTTTATGTGATTTGAGGCAACCCTGTCATTACATCCTGCAATGCTAAAGAGATGAAAGAAAAAGATCAAACACGTCACAGAAATGTATAAAGGAGGCTTTATATTCTGAGGTCTTTGGGAAGAATTCTGAAGTAAAAAAGAAGATCCAAGCACCATTTTCACTGCATCAAAATATCCTTGTTTAAAATGTAAACAAGACAGTGGATAGGGTTGCAAATAGTAAAAGGTGAGGCAAGCAGAACAGATAAAAAGCAAAACAATAAATTTAGAATAGATACAGAGATGAACGCTACAGAATGGATGACGTGTGATATCTGAAAATTAGATGAAAGACAGAGATACAAATAAGGATTATAAATGAAGAACACAATTTCAGCAAAGGAAGCTCTTATTGATACTGGTGTTTAGATACAATCTGAGTTTAATAAAAAGATTCATAAGCATGATTCAATTAAAAATAACCTCCATAATAAACTCCTCACTGATACCTGATTTGAGAACAAACATATTCAGCTGGAGACTATTGCATAACCTTGATCCAAACATGGAAACAAAACTAAAATTGCAGAGGTGAAGTGTCATTATTGTCTTTGATATCAAGACAGAATCAATCAAATGTGGAAATACAGAGGCTGTGTAAACCAGAATTGTTGGATATAGTAGAAAAATTACCAGTGGCTGAAATCAAACTTGGCACTCTTTGTTGGAGGCCCATCATTGCAATACCAAGATATTATTATGGGAATTCCTAAGGGAAACATCCCTAGCCTGCTATCTTCAATGACATTCTATCCTACAATAAATTAGAAATGGGGTTGGTGATTGTCCAATGGCTTCATAAGCAATTCCTCAGATAATGAAGCAGTCATATTTGCTTGCAGCAAGACAAAATGCAGACTCCAGTTTACAACTGACAAGTATCATTTATGCACACAAAAGCTGTGTCATGGTCAACTTCACAAACAGAGGACTTAAACATGTTTTCATGGTATGATTATCTTCAAGATCCTTGTAATCAAGATTCTGACAGTGTCAGCATTGACCAAAAACTCAAAAAGGACCAGCCGTATAAATACCATGGCTGTTAGACCATGTCAAAGATGGAATTTTTTCCTCTGAGTAGTTCAGCTCCTGACCCCTCGAGGCAATCTATGGAGCATAGCAAGCATTTAAAAAATCTTGACCATGCACTTCGACATAACAAAACTAGAAGCTTATCACCACTCATAATAACACAGTCCACCTGGCCAACATCTAAAGCACTAACCTATACATCCATATCCCTCTGCAAGTAGTATAACAAGGTAAATGCATACATATTATCTACAGAATGATTTGCTGCAACTTGCCAAAGCTTTTTCAAAAGGACTAGCAAAACACCTTCATCACTCACAAAAGCAACATTTTTAGATGCATGATAACACTATCACTTCCAAATTTCCTTCCAGGTTGACACACATTACCATTTCTTCATTTTTGCTGGATCAAAATCCGAGAAATACTATGAACAGTATTATGGAGGCACAATGAGAAAATAGAAGCGTGAAGAGGAAGACCTATTACCATCTTTTTAAGGATTCAAGACATTACCAACCATTGTATGCATACTTTGCCTTTTATAGGCTTCAACTTTAAGGTCTCCATGTGCTGTGTGCACACAGTTTTGTCTAGGTTGGGTTTGCAAGCTGTAGACATGGAAATCTGTTGGTTTGCTGTAATGGCTAGTTCATAACTTGTAATGTGTTTTACTGTTTTAGGTAACTAAACCACTGGAGATACGCAGTCCCTGATGAGTGTTTGATTATTAGACGGTTATGTTTAATATTACATAATGAACAATGCTGATGAGGCTTGTTGTGCTTCAACAGTCAGGAAATAAGTTAATCTACAGGTGAAACATGTGGTTGGCAATCTTAAATCATGTTAAAGTGCATTAGAAAACTGTCGAGCCACAAGGAGGCCATAAAAAAGATGCAGATAGTTTAAGTGAGTGGCACAGATCTAGCAAAAGAAGCATAATTTTGATTTAATTTGATTTATTGTCACTTGTACTTTGATACAGTGAAAAGTTTTGTTTTGCATGCAGTACAGGCAGAACATGCTTTACAAAGTGCATTAGGGTGACAGAATGAAGAATACAATGTTATGGCTACAGAGAAATTGCACAAAGAGTGAGATCAACATTAAATTTAAAATTTGAGTAGACTATTCAGAAGTGTTATAACATTGAGGAGAAAGCTGTTTTTGAATCTGTTGTTACGTGTGTTTAAACTTTTGTACCTTTTGACCAACAGAAGACGTTAGAAGAAATTTTGACCAAGGTGGGAGAGGTCTTTGATTATGTTGGCTGCCTTCCCATGGCAGCAAAAAGTACAGAAGGAGTCAATAGATAGAAGGTTGGTTTGCTTGATGGACTGCGCTACGTTCATAATTCTCTGTAGTTTCTTATGCTCCTGGGCACAGAAGTTGCCATAACAAGCTGTATGCAGGAAAATGTGAAATTGTCCATATTGGCAGGAAGAAATTTAAATAAGCATACTCTCAAAATGGCGAAATTATGAGGCAGATGGTAGACAGGGGAAGAATGAATTAATCACAGAATCCCTACAGTGTGGATGCAGGCCATTCATTCCATCGAGTTCACACTGACCCTTGGCTAATTCACCTAGCCTACATTCCTGAAACTATGGGCAATTTAGCATGGCCAATCCCCCTAAACTGCACATCTTTGGACTGTGGGAGGAAACCTGAGCACCTGGACACAGAGAGAGTGTGCAAACTCCGTGCAAACAGTCACCGGACAGTGGAACCAACCCAGGTCTCTGGCGTTGTGAGGCAGCAGTGCTAATGACTGAGCTACCGTGCCACCCCAAATGGTACTGTAGGATGCAGGAGTGACATGAAATATGAGAACTGTTCCAAAAAGGAATCATAGTATATTTGAAACATTAATTCTGTTTAACTCGCTACAGATGCTGCCAGACTTGCTGAGTTTCTTCAGAACTTTTTATTTTTATTTATTGGGACAATTATTGTTTTTTCTTTATTTTTCTCATTTTTGGTTTGGAACTGTGAGCTGAAGTTGAAAATTGAATTGAACCGCAACAATGGTATGTTTGCATATTCTCCACATGAATCAATTATTTCTATCTTCCAGCATATATTCTAACACTGACCAAAGCTTCAGTAAAGTTATGGGTCCTAAGGAATACCCAAAATGAGATGAGAGCATGAGGAAAGTGAAGAGAAAGAGGAATTAAGAATGGAACAAATTAAAAATAAGCCATACAGCCCTCAAGTTGAGAGCTGTAGTTAAAAAAAAAAAATCAGAGGGCATTCTGAAAGAGAAAGTAACAAAAAAAAAGTTGCTGATAATATGAATCAGAGGAGTGGGTTAAGACTAGGAGCAAACAATCCAAAACCAGAGATACCTGGATGAAATAAGTTGGGTAATTATTGCTCAATTCAGTGATGAAACTAGAGGAATTGTATTTTAAAAAATGGGATAGTTGTGGCAGAATATGGAATACAACCTAGGTGAAAAATCAGGATGCAGATGGATAGGCCAATGATAACATCAATAACAGCTGTGAAGAAGGCACAGAAAAATGTACAACCTCGAAGACAGAACACAATAATAAAACTGTACATGTGTAGCCTCACAAACAACTTTATTAATCACAATGATGACAACCTAACTTCAGAAAGGGTAGAAAGAAGGAACTTGTAATACATGTAGTTATGGGAGTAATAAGGTGAGACAAGATAATACTATGAAATTTAGTATCGTGCTACATAGAGTTTTGGTGGAAAAAGCAGTTAAGAAATATAAGAAATAGAGGTGAGTGCTTTGTTAAGTTTCAGATAGTAAAGATTATATCAGTTCATCTGGCCTAACTTGGCACATTCTAGTGTGCTGCATAAAGATGGATAATGTATTTCAAATTTAATTCATACAAATTTATTTTTCATAATACTTACTTAAGACTTACCTTATCTGTGAAGTTCTGTTATATGTCGGATGAGACTGAGAGTATCTGCCAACAAAAATGGTTAAGGATTCACTCAATACCTCAGCTAGAAGCTCCTGGGCTAATCTAGAGGGCAGCACACTCCAGAGATCATAACGGAGAGCAGAGCAGTAGTAGTGCCACATTTGAATGGAGAAAGAACATCGCTCTCCCTGCGAAATTAATCAGTAAATAATAGAGCTCTAAGTTATCAGTTTAAAAAGTATCATTCCAATCTTCATAAACCTATCAGCAATCTAATATGAAAAGGAAATAGTTCTAAGCATGAATAGTTTCTGGACCACAGAGAAAATGAAACACATACGGACAAATTAATTTGCAAGCCTGTGAAAAACCCATCCAACATCAGCCAATAACATTCCTCTGAGGATCCTGATCCCAACCAAACGGGAGACTTTGGCATTCTGAGAATGTCAATGGCTCGTATTCCAGAGATCCAGTCTAACGCTCTGGGAAAATATGTTCAAAATTCCATTACGGAAGTTGAATTAAATTATGAATTAAATTAATAAACTACATAATAAACTACATAATTAATTTCAATGGTGATTATTAAGCCATTGTCAATTGCCATAAACCCCCGATCTGGTTCAATAATGTGCTTTGTCTGGTCTATCCTACTTCTGACTCCAGACTCTCAGTAATATGATTTACAGTTAAATGTCCTATGAAATGGTCTAGAAAGTAACTGTTTGTGAGGCTGCAAATGGTCTTAAGACACATTACGGCAATAACTTGGAACAAGAGTATGCCATCCAGCACTTTGAGCCTGCTCCACTATTTGATAATATCATGGCTGACCTGATTGTAACTTCAAGTCCACTTTCCTGTCAGTACTGAACCCTGATACTCTTTATTGATAAAAGGTTTATCTGATATAGCCTTGAATATATTCAATGACTCAATTTTCAACATGGGAAGAAAATTAAGCACACTAACAAATCTTTGAGAGAATAAAATTATCCTCATCTCAATCTTAAATAGCTGACCCCTAACTTTAAAACCGTGACCCTAAGTTATAAAGTAGCCCTCAAGTGCAAGCTTGTAAATTCACATTGTCAATTCCCCTCAGGATCTTGTTTGCATAGGATCCTCCCTCCTTCTAAACTCCAGTGAGTACAGATCTAACCTGCTCATATATTCCTTATAAGTTAACCCCTTCATCTCAAAAATCAGTCAAATGCACCTTTTCTGACCTGCTTCACTGCAACTATATCTCTTCTTAAGAGACTGAAACTGTACACACTACTTAAGGTGCAGTCCAAGGCCCTCTGCAGTTGTAGCAACACTTCCCTACTTTAATACTCCATTCCCATTTCAATATATGCAAACTTATCCCTTGTCACTTCCAGAACCTGTATAGAGTAATAGCTGTTCTTGATTCATGTACCATGACTATGATTCCTCTTTTTCACAGAGTCCTACAATCTTTCTTCATTCAAATAATATATTATTTTTCTACCTCATGCCAAATGCAACAAGCTCAGATGTTCCTAGATTTTACTCCATCGACCAAAGTTTTGCCCACTCATTTAACCTGTCTAAGCCCCTTTGTGGACTCTTATATCTCTTGACCACATATTTTTCTATTTGTTTTTTGTCATCAGCAACTTTAGCTGAGTGGTTCCTTCAGCCAACTCATTGATATGGATGGGAGAGTTTAGAACCAAGCACTAATCCACTAGGAATGGCCTGGCAATTTGAAAATGATCCATTGATTTGTACTTTTTTTGCTTCCTGTTAGTTAATCAATCCTCAGCTTAAACAAATATGTCACCCCATACACCATTAGTTCTTACTTTTGTATGGCAATCTTCAATATGACACCTATTGCTAAGAAGGTAGCTTATATTTAATACTGCACAAAAGACTTAAGTTTTGAAGTGTTATGTGGAAAAGGAATTTATTTAAATTTTTCTGGACAAACCTGCAATAGTAGTTTTTTTTGAAGGAGATAATGGAAAGTTCAATGCAGACATGACAGGTATTTTTTAAACTGGACTTCTTAGGAATCACATGACTGGTGATAACTGCTCGCTTTGCTATAGGCCCCGCTGGGCTGGTTTTGATAGTGACTGACTTAAAGAGATCCTTGTCTTATCTGGCTCCGTTCAAAGAACAAGCTAATTTCGAGAGAAACCTATCAAAAACAAGTTGCCCAGCTGATCCTTTTCACTCCTGAAAAGAAAACCCTTTTATTGAGAACAGGGAAACTCTATTTGTCGGTTTGAAAGAGTGGTTAAAGGAATCTCAACATTTTATAAGCCACCTGGCCTCCAGAACTTTAGAAACAACTGGGCAGTCGAAAAGTGTGGTGCTGGAAAAGCACAGCTGGCCCAGCAGCATCCAAGGAGCAGGAGAATCAAGCTATAGGGAGAGGCTGAACAGGTTGGGACTGTTTTCCCTGGAGCGTCGGAGGCTAAAGGGTGACCTTATAGAGGTCTACAAAATTATGAGGGGCATGGATAGGGTAAATAAGCAAAGTCTTTTTCCCGGGGTCAGGGAGTCCAGAACGAGACGACATAGGTTTAAGGTGAGAGGGGAAAGATATAAAAGAGACCTAAGGCGTAACTTAGGGTGGTACGTGTATGGAATGAGCTGCCAGAGGAAGTGGTGGAGGCTAGTACAATTGCAACATTTAAGAGGCATTTGGATGGGTATATGAATAGAAAGGGTTTGGAGGGATATGGGCCGGGTGCTGGCAGGTGGGACGAGATTGGGTTGGGATATCTGGTCGGCATGGACGGGTTGGACCGAAGGGTCTGTTTCCATGCTGTAATCTCTATGATTCTATAAGACCAAAACAATGATTCCCCTGCTCCTCGGATGCTGCCTGACTGGCTGTGCTATTCTAGCACCGCAGTCTTCGACTCTGATTGCCAGCATCTGCCATCCTCACTTTCTCCTGGGTATGGTTAGCAACTTGACTACACACCCCAGCATATCAGAGCAGCAGACACTGAAACATGCTACATTTTATTCTTTTCCCTTCAAGAATAGTTCTTTGACCAAAGTTATTTATTTCCAGAAAGCCATTCTCTGCAGAAAAATCTTTTTTTTAAAATCTCTTTCCTGTTGAATATGTGGTTATGGGTATATTTTGGGAATATTCGGAGAGTTAAAGCATTAATATTTTTATATTACTGATTGTGAATGTCAACAAATTATTGCATCTTTTTGAATAAGTTAAACCTACAATTGTGTTTCTTAAGAAACCTGGTTGGAAGATTTTGTTTGTGCTTAAATCCTGATATATGGAGGGCATTTGATGGTCTTTTGAAAGATGGGCAAAGTATTTTTATTTTATGTTGCGACTCACGGAATAGTAGGACTACAGCAACAGTGCATTTCTCCAGTTTCTGCGATAATATTATTAAATGTCTTTTGCAAATCCAAGTAGACATCTATAGGTTCCCATTTTCTCATTTTGTTTGCTATTTCCTCAAAGGACTCTAATGAATCAGTCAAAAAAGATTTCTCTTTTAAAAATACTGGCCCTGTTTTATTTTATTTTTTAAATGTTCTACCCCTTCCTCGTCAATAATGCATTCCAGCCTGTCGCCAATCACAGGTGTTTGTATAGCTTCCCGCTTTTTGTCTCCTTCTTTTCTTGAATAGAAATGTTATATTTGGAATTTTCTAAGCCAATGGGACCTTTCCAGAATCTGCAAAATTTGGTAAGTTTAGAACCAATGCATTTACTGACTCTGCAGCCAGTATCTCATGAATTGAAACCACAATTATGATTTTAAGTCATCTGCACACACAGCCCTGTTGCAAGTCTTATGTTCACACTTTACAACTTGCACATACTGTCAGCTTTTCAACTTGTCCATCCGACAAGAAAAGCTGATGCCCATTTTGAGGAACTGGTCCAGTACTAACCAATGGAGCGATAGACACATCCGCAGATTAACGGCAAGAAAGGTAAAAAGCATGGGTGCACAGTGTCAATTAGCTCAGTTGGGTGGACAGCTTAATTGTGACACAGAGTGATGCCAACAGCAAGGGTTGAATTCCCACATCGACTGTGGTTACTATGAAAGTTCTATCTTCTCAACCTCTTACTCTAATGAGAGAGCAGCCCAATGGTCCAATAGTAATATGGTGTCTGTCCCTTTACTAGAAAAGTAAAATTATAAAATAGCTGGTAGAGGAAGTTAAACAATAAATGATCTATCTGTGGGCCTTTTAATTGAAACATGATCTCTGAAATCCATTGTATTTTGGTTTTAGGAATTAGAATAGTTCAAGAAGTTTAAAAGAGCTTTATTTTCTTCATTCATAGGACATGGTTAGCCAGCATTTATTGCTCATCCCTAGCTGCCCTTGGTGGTGAGCTGTCTTCTTTATCCACTGCGGTCCATGTGCTGTAGGGTCATCCACAATGCCATGGGGGAGATTATTACAGGATTTTGACTCAACAACAGTGAAGGAACACTGATATATGTCCATGTCAAGATGGTGAGTGGCTTGGTGGGAAATTTGCAGGGTTGGTGTTCCCATGTACCTGATGCCCTTGACCTTCTAAATGGAAGTGATGGAAGATTTGGAAGGTACTACCTAAGGATCTTTGGTGAATTTCTGCAGTGCATCTTGTAAACAGTACACACTGCTGTCACTGAGCATCAGTAGTGAAGGGAGTGAATGTTTGTGGATGTGGTGCCAATCAAGTGGGCTACTTTGTCCTGCTGTCAAGCTTTTTGAGTCTTGTTGGAGCTGCACCCATTCAAGCAAGTGGGAGAATTCCATCACACTCCTGGCTTGTGCCTTGTAGACGGTGGACTGGCTTTAGTGAGTCAGGAGATGAGTTACTCTCTACAGTATTCCTAGCTTCTGGCCCGCTCTTGAAGTCACTGCATTTATGTGGCAAGTCCTGCTGAGTTTCTGGTCAATGGTAACTCCAAGGATGTTGATACTGGATGATTCAGTGATGAAAACACCATCAAATGTCAAGGAGTGGTGGTTGAGCTGTCTCTCAATGGTCATGGTCATTGCATGGCATTTGTGTGATGAAAATGTTACTTGCCACTTGTAAACCTATTTGGTAAATCGTGAAGGGTTGAAAAATCAATTTTCTTCAGATCAAAGAGAAACTTAAAATAAGGGGTAACTAACTTGAATTTATGTAAGAACATCACAGTCACCTCATTCAAGGAATTTGAATTGAATAAAAATCTTTAATTAATACTCTAATGATGACCATAAATCATTGTCAATTTCGTAAAAACCCATTTTTACCTGGTCTAGTTAACACGTGACTCTAGATCCACAGCCATGTTGGCTCTTAACTGTCCTCTGGGCAATTAGGGATGGGTAATAAATACTAGCCTAGCCAATGAAGCTATCATCCTATGAATGAATAAAAAAAGTTTTTTGCAGTGAGACCAAAGAACCATAAGAAATAGAAATAGGAGTCGACTATTCAGCCCTTCTAGCCTGGTCTGCTATTCAATAAGATCCTGGCTGATCCAACATTCCTCACATTCACTTTTCTGCCTTTTCCCTGTAATCTTTGATTTCCCTTACTGATTAAGAATCTATCTCAGCCTCAAATGAACAAAAAGGATTCTGGCTCCATTGGTCTCTGTGGCAAGGACTTCAAAAGACTCTTAATCCTCCGAAAGAAGAAATTCCTCCTCACTTCAGACTTAAATTAGTGCCCCTTTATTCTGAGAGTACACCCTCTTGTCCTAGACGCTCGCTTAAGAGGAATCATACTTTTAGCATTTACACTGCCAAACCCATTAAGAATCCAATCTATTTCAAAGAGATCACTTCTCATTCTTCTGAATTCCAGTGAGTGAAGTCCCGACCTGTTTAGCCCTTGCTCATAACACAATTCCTCCATACCAGAGATCATCCTAATGAACATTCTTGGAATTGTCTCCAATGAACGAATATCATTCCCTAAACAAATGGACCAAAACTGCTCTTAGTGCTCTTACTAGCACTTTGTACAGTTGCAGTAAGACTTTGCTACTGTTATATTTCAACTCCCTTGAATTAGGAGCCAACATTTAATTAGCCTTCCTGATTACCTGCTGCATCTATGTGTTAGCTTTCTGTGTTTCTGGAACAAGTTCCCCAAAGTGGGGAGTGGTTAGCTCAGTTGGTTGGATAGCTGATTTACAATGCAGAGTGATCCAATAGCATGACTTCAATTGTTACACAAGCTGAGATCACCATGCAGAATTCTTCTTCTCAACCTCTCTCCCTCACCTGAGGTAAGGTGACCCTCATATTAACCCACCACCAGTTGTATGTTTCTCTCTCTAATGAGCTAGCAGCCCTACGATCTGATAAGCTTAAGGTGATTTTATCATTAACTGACCCCCAAGTCACTGTGTTGCAGCTTTTCCCTATTTAAATAACACTTCTCCTTTATTTTCCTTTCAAAATGAACATTTTCTTGCATTATACTCCATTTTCCAAATTTGTGCTCACTTACTTAGCCTATCAATAGCTGTGAACATTTCGTATCTCTTTCGCAACTTGCCTTTCCACTTATTTTTGTGTCTTCCT
The DNA here is from genome assembly GCF_004010195.1 of Chiloscyllium plagiosum. NCBI lineage: Eukaryota > Metazoa > Chordata > Chondrichthyes > Orectolobiformes > Hemiscylliidae > Chiloscyllium > Chiloscyllium plagiosum. The sequence continues at coordinate 51,086,666 of NC_057711.1, forward strand.
CAAAATTGGCTACAGTATATTTGCTTCCATCATCCAAGTCATTAATATATATTGTAAAGAGTTGTGTTCCCAACACTGACCCCTAAGGAAATCCCCTGGTTACAGTTGCCAACCTGAAAAAGAATCCCTTATACCCACTTGCTGTTTCATGCCAATTCGCAAATTCTCTATCCATAACAATATACTAACTGCAAGGCCATGGACTCTTACCTTATGATGTTCAACATATCTACTGGTTCTCTTCCATTCACTTTAGTTGAGACTTCCAAGAAATACTCCAATAAATTAGTCAGACAATTCCCATTTCATGAAGCCATGCTGATTCTGCTTTATTAGTCATGTTTTTCCAAAAATGCTGCTATTCCTTCCCTAATAATTGATTCCAATTTGATGTTAGGCTAATTGGTCTAATTGCTTTTTGCCTCCTCCCTTTCCAAACAGGGATATTGTAATGGCAGTCTTCCAGAAAATTACAACAAATGGGCTGCCAGAGGGAGTAGTGGAGGCTCGAACAATTGTGACATTTAAAAGGCATCTGGCTGGGTATATGAACAGGAGGGGTTGGAGGGCTATGGGCTGGGTGCTGGCAGGTTGGACTAGATCGGGTTGGGATATCTGGTTGGCATGGACGAGTTGAACTGAAGTGTCTGTTTCCATGCTGTCATTCTCTATGATTCTAATGCATTCTCTATTTCTGTAACTACTTCTTTTAAGATCCTCTGGTGCAAACCATCAGAGCCAGGGACTTATCTGCCTTTAGCCACATGAGCTTGTCAAATACCACTTCTCTAGTGATGTTGATTCTTCCTTCATATTCTAAAGGGATGTTCGAAGTATCTTTCAGTATAAAGACAGATGCAAAATATTTGTTTAATTCCTCTGCCATTTTCTTGTTCTCTAAAAGCATCTACTCAGATCCATTTTCTAAGTGGCCTATGTTCACTTTGACTTCTCTCCTCCTCTTTCAGCTGACCTACCAGAGAGGAAGCGATGCCCATTTCAGTGGCCACTGCCAAAGTTATACTCCAGAATGGAAGATTTTACCCCTTATAATTAATCTAAAGGAAGCTCTTCAAAGTAAACAGAACATATGACTGCTTCAATTTCACTATAGGTTCATTCCTTTCAATTTTACTTCTGTTCAATTGTCAATTCACACCTGATCATTCAAATCTGCATCTTTAGTAATGACTTGGCCAACCAAAATTGGGTGAAAACAACACCTTTCCACCTAATTATTTTAAAATCCACCAATCACTATTCTAATCTAAATTGTGCCAAAACTGGAGAACAATGTGCACAGAAAAGATTATAAATCTGTTAAAACACTCTCCCCCAAAAAATCCATTATTATTTAGAGAGACATTAACGCCACATTAATCTACCATATGCTATACTGCATTGCAGTGCTGAAGGTAATACCGTCTTTTCAATTAGATTTGATTTTTGTTTTCCCATTCAACAGATACAGTTAAAATACAATTAGAACAAAACTACTGTAATAAGTGAGAAACTAAAAGCTACTGAATTAATTTACCTCATAAAAAGATTTGGAATCATCCCAGTGGTGGCTCTGTGCATCTTGGATAATGCTTGTAGCACAGACTGTTATGCAGTAATTGGTCACTCGAAGCTGAATCACTCTGATGAATTCTTGATACTGCTGAATTGGCAAGAATAACAGCCTACTTTAAAAAAATGATCAAAGAAACAGAGATTTAAGGTTTTAGCATAAGAAGACATAAGATCTCAGTGCTACAAATGATTCTGATCATTAGATACTCATCACTCATTTCCTCACTATACTCCTACTAGGGCAAAGAATAGTGTTCAAATGACTTATGAACAGTTCCTTGTTTGAAACACATTGAACTATAATCATATTACTGACAAATTTAAGTTCTCTTCTCACCAAAATAGTGATATCAAAGTAATATATACCATTTGCAATAGTTTGCTTTAATATTTTGGCCATGGTATAAATGATGACACACAAAAACTTCAATCTTATTTCTGTCTTTTTTTAGTTGTAGATAAAGTTAGTACTGATAGTAAATAAGCAGCACTGATTACGCTTTTCTTATGAAGCAGACATCACTGTAAATGGACGTTTTGTGGTGCAGTGGGTAGCATCCCTGCCTCTGCGGCAGAAGCCTTCGGTTTAAGTCCTACCCAGGACGTGATGGTTGAGTCAGGCTCTTTCTTTGTATTCATTCACAGGATGTGGGCATCAATGGCTAGGCCAGCATTTATTACCCATCTCTAATTACCCAAAGGGCAGTTAAGAATCAACCACATTGCTTTAGATTTGGAGTCACATGTAGCCAGACCAGATAAGAATGGCAGTTTCCTTTCCTAATGGACATTACCGAACCAGATAGATTTTTCCTGAAAAAAGATTCATAGTCACCATTAAACTCTTAATTCCAGATATTCATTGAATTCAGATTCCACAATCTGCTGTGGCAGGACTTGAACCTGTGTTTCCAGAACACTGCCAGGATCTTTGGATTAATAGCCCACCATTAGCCATTGCCTCCTCATTTGTAACATAAGAAACAGGAGCAAAAGGAAGCCATTATTCAAAAAACAGAGTTCGACAGAAAATAGGGAATTCAGACCAGTGTTGGCTTTGTAAAGGGAAATCATGTTTGACTAAACTAATGGAGTTCTAAGAGGAGGTAACAGCTGCTAAGGAATCGGTAGACATTTGGGTTTCCAAAAGCCATTTGATAAAGTACCATATTAAAGATTATTACAGAAAATAAAAATTCATGGTGTAGGCAATAGGCATGGACAGAAGATGGCTGGCTATCAGGAAGGAAACAGTAAGCGTATATGGATCTTTTCACATTGATAAGATGTAACAAATGATGTGTAATCAGAATTGGTACTGCGATCTCAACTGTTTACCATTTATATGTGAGTTAGATTAAGGGATAGAAGATATATTTGCCAAATTTACTGATGACACAAAGATAAGGAGGAAAGTAAGTTGTAAAGAGGACACAGAGAAGGGTACAAAAATATATTATTAGGTTAAGTGTGTAACAAACATCTGGTAAATGGAATATAATGTGGGAAAATGTAATATTGTCCACTTCGGTAGGAAGAATAAAGAAGAAGTGTATTATCTAGACCTTGAAAGATTGTGTCGCTCTGAGATGAAGACAAATCTGGGTGCCCTCATGCCTGATTTAGATAACCTAATGGAATGTTGTCATTTATCGTGAGGGGAATTATATATATAAGCAAGGAGATTATGCTTCAATTTAGTTACAATAGGCACGAGTGAGGTTACATCTGAAGTACTGTGCACAATGCTAAAGTTATGTTATTAAAGGAAGAATACAAATATTTTGTGGCAGTTCTGAGAAAGTTTACTAGACTTATACCTAGAAAGGAATTGGGGTGGTGCTGTTGTCTTATGCAAAAACATTGAAAATGCTAGACTTGTACTAGAGGAGTAAGGTGTCTTCATTGAAAAATAAAAGACCCTGAGCAGTCTTGACAGGGTAAACATGGAAAGGATACTTCTCTAATGGGAGAACTGTCAAGAGTTAGGGGGTCACTGTTTAAAAATAAACTGTCACCCATTTAAAACAGAGATTAAGTGATTTTTCTTCCCTGAGGGTCTTTAGAATTCTCTTTCTTAAAAAGTGGTGGAAGCAGAGTCCTTGAATATTTTAAAGCATAGGCAGATAGATTCTTAAGCATGGGGATGAAAAGTTATCAGAAGTTGACAGGAATGTGGATTTGAGGTTACAATCAGATCAGCCATGATTATATTGAATGGCAAAGCATGCTCAAGGGCTGATTGGCCTACTCCTGATCCTAATTTGTGTCTTGTACTTTAGAACTAAAGTAATCTCTCACTATACTCCGAATGCTCTCATTATTTAAAAAGCTATCTCAATATGTTTTCAACATCCTGTCCTCCTTAAAAGTTATGTGCCCTTGTATTTTGAGATCCTAGCTTTGACTTTGCATTCACATTTTTGTAATGACATAAATCAGGTCTATAAACAGGTTGAATATGAACTTGCAGGTCTTTCTAATACACACCAATGGTGAACAATGACAATGGTCCTGGTCAGCTATGTAATAGAAAGAAAGTTGGAGCCTCTATTGTTAACATCCATTATCTCCAAACTACAACATGCATGTCCAAAGACATGGAGCCACACAAACTCAAGACTCCTTGAATGAATATACTAGCATCAGATATTATCAGATGCTTTTTCATAACTATGAAACACTAATTTATTTTCACTATTTGTACTTGCATTTGCAATTTAATTGATGAAGTGCAGAGGACTTACTTTGTGTTCAACTCTTTCAGTAAATTCTCATACTTGGTTAAGTAATTATGGATGAATATTGCAGTGGAAAGGATTATATAGAGATTTTGTACTGGAACCTTGGAAGGGACCTCTTTACTTCTCTCTTCAAGTCGAGATAGCAGATCTGTTGCCACTTTAGAACAGCCATCCAAAAATGCTTCTCTAATTTCCTGTAGAAAGCTCTCACTGCTTGCCAGGGCTAATGGAAGCAAGCTGTCAAGTTCTTCCATGATATCAAAACAAAACTAGAGAAGAATAAATGCAGTATTATGTTACTTGATGCCTGACATAACAACATCATTGATATACTTCCGTAACACATTCTTGAATCAAGAAAATTATGCAATCCAATAATGTACAAGTACTGTGACATAATATACATGGCTACAGATATCATATACATGGACTACAGTAAGGCGTTTGATAAAGTTCCCCATAGTAGGTTGATGGAGAAAGTGAAGTTGCATGGGGTCCAGTGTTTACTAGCTAGATGGATAGAGAACTAGCTGGGCAGCAGGAGACAGACAGTAGTAGTGGAAGGGAGTTTCTCAAAATGGAGAACTGTGACTAGTGGTGTTTCACAGGGATTCGTGCTGGGACCACTGTTGTTTGTGATACACATAAAAGATCTGGAGGAATGTATAGATGGTCTGATTAGCAAGTTTGCAGATGAAACTAAGATTGGTGGAGTAGCAAGTAGTGAAGGGGACTGTCAGAGAATGCAGCAGAATAAAGATAGGTTGAAGAGTTGGGCAGAGAAATGGCAGATGGAGTTCAATCCGGGCAAATGCGAGATGATGCATTTTGGAAGATCCAAATCAAGAGCGAATTATAATGGAAAAGCCTTGAGGAAAATTGATGAACAGAGAGATCTGGGTGTTCAGGTCCATTATACCCTGAAGGTAGCAACACAGATTGTTAGAGTGGTCAAGAAGGCATACGGCATGCTTTCCTTCGTTGGTAGGTCATGTTACAGCTGTATAGGACTTTGATTCAGCTACATTTGGAATACTGCCTACAGTTCTTGTCACCACATTACCAAAAGGTTGTGGATACTTTGAAGAAGTTGCAGAGGAGGTTCACACAATGTTTCCGGGTATGGAGGGCGTTAGCTATGAAGAGAGATCGAATAGATTAGAATTATTTTCATTAGAAAATTGGAGGTTGAGGGGGATTGTGGTCTACAGAACCATGAGAGGTATCGACAGGGTGGATAGCAAGAAGCTTTTACCAGAGTGGGGAACTTAATTACTGAGTGGTCATGAGCTCAAGGTGAAAGGGGAAAAGTTTAAGGGAGGTATGTGTGGAAAGTTCTTTTCGCAGAGTGTGGTGGGTGCCTGGAACGCATTGCCAGTGGAGGTGATCGAAGTGGGCATGATAGCATCATTTAAGATGTGTCTAGACAGGTACACAAATGAACAAGCAGCAGAGGGATGCAGATCCTTAGAAAATAGGCAACAGGTTGATATAGAGAATCTGGATCGCTGCAGGCTTGGATGGCTGAAGGGCCATTCCTGTGCTGTCATTTTCTTTGTTTGTTCTAACAGATTGACTTACTTCTGTACATTTTCTTAAAATAGAAAAACTTAATATTCTATTTCCATGCACACACTTTTATAATACAAATAGTTCTGAAATTGCTCAATAGTCACTTTGAAGAACACATCAATTTCAAGTAAGTGTCGAGTTTTTTTATACAAGTTATTGTGAAAATCATTATTTTAATTATGTTAGATTACAAAATACCATTTTTGTATTTTAAAGTTTGATTTATAACTAACATGCATGTAATAAATAATGTCTGATACAATTACAACTGAATTTTTAACTTGCATTAATGTTTTGAATACTGGCTATCAATTTAATATCCATATCATAAATCAGACAACACCAAGATATGAAATCACACAGATACTGAGGCTCAGAAGCATCATGATAAGGAGCAACAAAGGAAAGGTGTATACTACTATCAGTAACTGTAGACACAGTTCACATCTTTGCATGTTTGGATCAATCAGGTCTGAAATCATCATGGCAGAACTCAAACAGTAGAGAGAAAACCTTTTTCAAGCAGCTAGTAGATAAGCTTTGAAATGGATTGCAGAAATGTGTGGTGGAGGGAAATTCAACTGAAATATTCAAAATAGAATTAGGCTGCTGATGAAAAGGAAAAATGTATAGGGAACTTGCAGTGAGAGGGGTAGGATGCAGACATCAAGGTCCAATTTGGTACCAATGGCATAAGTAGAACTAAGAAAAAGGTTCTTTTGAGAGAGTATGAGAAATTAGGTGCTTATAATGCAGAACCTCAAAGGAGCATGTTCTGAGGCATAAGGTAATAGAATTAGAGCAGTGAAAGCTTGAGCAGTCAAAAACTGGTGTTGGAGAAGTGGGTTCTGATCGTGAGGCACGAGTACAATATTGGGAAAATTGGGATTTACACTTTTGGGGTGGACTACATCTGTACCATGCTGGGACTGGTGTTCTCATGAGCCACATATTTGAGAAGTAGAGTACCAAAGTAAACAAGTGAGGCAAGGGATCAAGCTTGGTCAAATATAACAAATCAAGGAATGGAGTCAAGGCAGGATAGCAAAATACAAACATAGAAAATTAAGATCAGAAAATAGCTGGAAGGGACAGGCAGTAAAGCTTAAGAATATATCAGCAGTAAAGACGAGATGCTGCAAAGATCGAGAATAAACAAGATTAAAGGCTGTCCATCTGAATTTGCATAGCATGAAAAACAAAGTTAATGAAGTGATTGCACACATTAAACTGAATAAATATGATAGCTAGTGCACAGTCAAGGACTGGGATCTGAATTTTAATTAATATATGACATTCAAAATGAATAGGACACTAGATAAAGACAAAGAGGTAGCACTCCTAATAAAAGATCATATTAGTGCAATAGTTAGCAATAACTGGGAATTTGTGTTGCAGACGTTTCGTCCCCTGTCTAGGTGACATCCTCAGTGCTTGGGAGCCTCCTGTGAAGCACTTCTGTGATGTTTCCTCAGGCATTTATAGTGGTTTGTCTCTGCCGCTTCCGGTTGTCAGTTCCAGCTGTCCGTTGCAGTGGTCGGTATATTGGGTCCAGGTCGATGTGCTTATTGATTGAATCTGTAGATGAATGCCATGCCTCTAGGAATTCCCTGGCTGTTCTCTGTTTGGCTTGTCCTATAATATTAGTGTTGTCCTATAATAATAGTATAATAGGGACAACACTACTATTATCGGACAAGCCAAACAGAGAACAGCCAGGGAATTCCTAGAGGCATGGCACTCATCCACAGATTCAATCAATAAGCACACCGACCTGGACCCAATATACCGACCACTGCAACGGACAGCTGGAACTGACAACCGGAAGCGGCAGAGACAAACCACTATAAATGCCTGAGAAAACATCACAGAAGTGCTTCACAGGAGGCTACCAAGCACTGAGGATGTCACCTAGACAAGGGACGAAACGTCTGCAACACAAATTCCCAGCTCGGCGAACAGAACCACAACAACGAGCACCCGAGCTACAAATCTTCTCACAAACTTTGAAGTTAGCAATAACCTTGGTTCAGGAGATCAGATTGTAGAATCTGTTTGGGTAGTGATGAGGGATGTTAGGGGAAAGAGGTCACTTGTGGGGGTAACCTCTAGGGCCCCAAACACTAAACACAATGTACAATAAGTCCTGCAAAAAGAAATATTGAAATATCACAAGAAAGTGTGTGATAAAAGGTTGGCAATAATAATATGTGATCACAATCTATATATAAACTAGAAATATCAGATTTATAATGTTAAAAATCACACAACACCAGGTTATAGTCCAACAGGTTTAATTGGAAGCACACTAGCTTTCGGAGCGACGCTCCTTCATCAGGAGATAGTCGCTTCGAAAGCTAGTGTGCTTCCAATTAAACCTGTTGGACTATAACCTGGTGTTGTGTGATTTTTAACTTTGTACACCCCAGTTCAATACTGGCATCTCCAAATCAGATTTATAATAGCAGGCTTTGATGAGGAGTTCACAGAATGTTTTTAAGAAAACCAGAGAGTATGCTATACTAGACTTGGTATTGTTTAATCTGGCAGGATTAAATAATGATTAATAATAAAGAAACCCCTAAGTAGCAGTAATCACAATATGATTGAATTGTACACCAGTTTGAAAAGAAGAAGAGTGGGTCTAAAACTAGTATTTTAACCTGAAAAAAAGAAAAATTATGTGCACATGTAAGCTGAGCTAGCTGACATGACCAACACCTCAATAGTAGTTGTTTCAGAATTACTCACCATGCCATGTGCTGTTGAAATCAGGAATAAGATAATAGACTGAATAAATGCACAGAAGTGTAGTGTCGATGGGAAGGATTTATATTCTTGAGGCTGCAAATATGGGACCTTGTTGACCTGTATGGGTTCACACCAATCGAATAAACTAGTACAGTGGGAAAGGTCTGAACTAGAATTATAGGCAGACGTAAACTGAATGGGGAGACATGAGTGAAGGAGAAAAGATGGAAATAAGTGACAGAAAAATTGAGAACAAAAACGGAAAGCAGAGGAAATGAAGGCTGGCAGCAAATATTGATGGAATTTAAAGAAAATGTAAAAAGAATCAAAAAGACAATGTTATGTCAGTTATATATTTATTTTGATATCAATTATTTTGGATTTTTGATGTTGAACGAGTGCTGCTTAACATTTTCTCTATCTTAAAAAAGGATTTAATAACTAGCTTATAAGTATTTCTGTAGTTATGATGATCTCTTTTAAAGCATAATATTGGAGAGGGGGGCTTCCTGGTAAACAATGGTTTTTTTATTGCATTAGGAGAATTTAAAAGAAAAAAAACAAGGTGTATTTTCTAGATTTTCAGATAGATGGAACTTTCTGAGCACAGGAGAAACTCAAGCATTTTGAAAAAAACACTTTTTAGTTTAGGTCTGGGCAGCTCTGCAGCATTCTTGGCTGAAGCTGGATGTGTAAAACAACTGCCACTGAAAAAGGGAGGTAGTTTAGGACTAGAAATAAAGAGGTTAACGTAGTGCAAGGAGTTTAGTTTAGAAGTTCCATACCAGAAGTGTTTGGTCAAAACCCTGACAGGTTATGTGAAGCTGAGAAAATTTGAGCTCAGATACATGAGAAATCAAGAAAAAAGCTATCAGATTCTAAAGTTCAGGAATTAAAACTGCAGCTAAGTCAAACTCGACGTGGGATAGGTAAGGGAATTCTCTCTGGTGTTTGAGTAATGTAATGGGATACTGTTGGGATTAATGGAATTCTATTTTAACTATGTTTTGAAATCCTTAAACATGTATTGTATATAAATAATTTGGTTTGTCCAATTTTTATGTTAACTTATTTTTCATAATGAGCTTCTCTTTTATTGTTAAAAACCAAACTTGCTGCACTGCATCTTTGTATTTCAATGAAAGACTGCCTCGACAATACCTAAACAAAATCTATCAAGCTATATTTCAGTCTGGGATCTGACATGTCCTGAAACAATATTAACTGGTCTCATAATAATAGATTTTAAGGTAATATATCTGAATGCATGGAGCATCGCAATAAGATAGGTGAATTTATTGCACAAATGGTTACACACACGTACAATGTAACTGCTAATAGGAGACATACTTGTAGGACGAACAAGGCTAGAAACTGAACAACCAAGGGCATTTAATCTTTCGGAAGACCAGACAGGATTGAAAAATTTAGACCAGTGCGATAGCAAGAAAGGACATTGTCGGAGGAAATCTAAATGTGGAATTAATCTGGATGGAATTAAGAAACAAAGGTGAAAAACCTTAATGGGAGTTGGCTATAGGTCTCTAATTAATAATGGTAGGTAGGGGATGTCAATCAACAGAAAATTAGAAAAGCACACAATGGTGCTGCAACAATCATGGATGATGTTAATCTACATATAGACTGGGCACACCTATGGGTGCTGAATTCCTGCAAACTGTACAAAATGGCTTTTTAGATCAATTAAGTTTTGGAATGAAGTCTGAGTGGGGGTGGGGGTAGGGGAGGGGGGTGGGGGCAGGCTGCCCTAGGTCTAGATTTGTGTAATGATAAGGAGTTAATTAATAATTTTGTTGTAATAGGTCCTTTCAAAAAAAGTGACCATACATGATCAAATTCTTCATTCAGAAAGACAATGAAATAGTCCAATCCAAAATTAGCATCCTAAATCTATAAAAAGGTAAGTACAAAGGTATGAGGGAGTGAGGTAGCTGCAATAGACTAGGTAGCATCGTTGAAAGTTAAAACACTAGATAGGTCATGGTTAATATTTAAGGAACAAATCAATTCATTGCAGCAACTATACATTCTTTTCAGGCAAAAGAACACAAGAGGAAAAATGGCTCAACTATGGTTACCAAAACAACTGGATAGTACGAGATCCAAAGAGGATTCATATAAAGTTGCTCAAAAAGTAGCAAGCCTGAGAACTGCAAGTGGTTTAGAATTCAACAAAGGGGGATGAAGAGGTTGATTAAGAAAGGAAAAATAGAGAATCAGAGTAAACTTGCAAGGGCCACTAAAGTGGACTGCAAGAACTTCTATAAGTATGTAAAAGAGATTAGTGATGACAAATGCAGGTCACTAACAATCTGAAATAAGAGAATTCATAATGGAGAACAAATTAGTATTAGTATAAAAATGTGCTGGAGTAATTAATGGGACTGAACACTGATTAATCCCCAGATACAGAAGCTTGAACACGTTTGCTAACAGGTTTAAGAACAGTTTCCTCTTTGCTGTTATTAGACTGCTAAATGAACTCTCTAATTTTAAATCAAATATCGTTCAAATGCACCTCCTGTGCAAGCGTAACCTTGCATGCTTCACTTTTTCTAAAAATTCTATGATCGATATGTCCGGAATGTTTGTATCTGCATGTACTGCTTGTAAAATGAAACTTTTCACTGTACTCAGGTACATGTGACAACAATAAATCAAATTAAATCAAATACCACCCCTTGACGAGAAGGATTTTAGAGAAAGGAAGGGCAGCAGTTATTGCCTCTGTGACAAGTTCTGCCTGACTGTATTTAAAACTTATATTTCTCCAAACCCCATAAACTGGATCATGTGACTGCTTTCTGAAACTGTTGTAGACTCAGTGTCTCAATTCAAGCATCTTCTGGATTAGTGGTGCTGGAAGAGCACAGCAGTTCAGGCAGCATCCAAGGAGCAGCGAAATTGACGTTTCGGGCAAAAGCCCTTCATCAGGAATAGGGCTTTTGCCCGAAACACGATTTCGCTGCTCCTTGGATGCTGCCTGAACTGCTGTGCTCTTCCAGCACCACTAATCCAGAATCTGGTTTCCAGCATCTGCAGTCATTGTTTTTATCTCGTCTCAATTCAAGCAGTTTGCTTTCGACAAATACAACAAAAGCCAAAGTGTCTTTTACTTTTCAAACTGATCCTTTCAAAAAGATATATATATCCAACCAATTATTAAAAAAGTATTGTGGATGACACATCTTTGTAACAGAATTGTTAGATTCTTTTAAAAATAATAGTTATTCAAGAACTCAAAATAGCTGCTTTGTAAGTCTTTTTGTGACATGCCTCTACTACACTTGACAACTTTTCCTGGTATGTCTACATGATGTTGTGCTGGTGTTACCTTTACAACTTTTTTAGGTTGCTCTTCCTCCATGCACTGATCCCACGTAGCTTGCATTGGGCAAGTGCTTGTTGATAAGCCTTTACTTGATATATATTGCTTTTTTTCTTGTTGAAGGCATCTTGAACATGTATCTTCAATGGCCACTTTCATACAAAGGGCTGCAGAATATCCGAGGCTCTTGAAAGCATTTCGCCAACCACATTGAAGGGAAATAGACTACAATATGAACAGGCAATAAAGTCACAGTTAAAACATAAAGTCTCATTTTAAAAGAGCCAAAATCTAGAAGAAACTAAAATTACAAGAAAATGCAAATAAACGGTTTTAATAAGTCTGAAACCAATGTTGGTGAATTCTGTAAATGTGTCAACAAACAATTATGTCATCTTATTACAAAAAAATTTTAGGGATCATCTGTTTAAGCCATTGTCTACCAAAAATGACAGTGGCTTTCTGGCTGAAAATTTCAAGATCTTAGGAATAAATAAAGTATTATACTTCTGGATGTAAGTTTACTCGCTGAGCTGGAAGGTTTGTTATCAGACATTTTGTCACCACACTAGGTAACATCTTCAGGGGGTGGTAAATAGGATGCAAGTCAATGTGTTTGTTGATAGAATTCCAGTTAGTTGGTCGGTCAGTTCCAACCGGAACACTCTCAACAAATACATTGACTTGGATCCTATTTAACACCCCTGAGAAAAAGAACAGGAAATGATGTCACCACAGGAAATGAAATCACCAACCCTAGGAAACTCAAACATAGGAAAAAAAGCGGGCTACACCACCAGTGCTTCATTTAGAGGCTCACTGTAAATGTTACCTAGTATAGTGATGAAACGTCTGAAAATGAACCTTCCAGCTCAATGAGCAAACCTACATGCAGAAATTCAACCTGAGCTACAAGTTTTCTCAAAACTTGCTAAAGTATTATAGTGATTATTTTGCTAAATTTATAAAAATTAATACAAGACTTGCATTACCTCAGTCAAAAGTAGTAATTGATCGGCTTGGATGTTAGCTTTGTTCATCTCTGATGGCCCATCAATGTTTGCTAGGGTCTTCTTTAGCACTCCTAAGAGATCAAATACGACTGCACTGGTAAATATGGCCATACTACAATCATACAAATGACACTTGTATACACAAATATTGCTTGGTTCAGTCAGGTAAGAAAAGTATTTTGCATCTGATTTTAAATATCACTTAACAGTTTTAAAAATCTTCTATTCTAAATAGTTGTGTAGAGTTTGTGCATTGGACAACAGCAGCCAACACTACAGACAAAATTGACATAGGTTTCTGAATTGACACTTTCATTCAAGTTTAATATCAAATCTATTTGCATATTAGTGGAAAATCCATCATGAACCATCATAATCAGCGAAGTTAGAACATCGTTTTCTTTTCATTAAAATATTCATTTACATGTTTAAGTGGTTATTTTATATAATATTTTATTACAGTTGAAAATGAGCAAAGCTGAAAAAATAAATATTCAAAATCAGAGCGTCTAATCTACAAACAAAGTATAATCTGATTTCAATCAGTTGAAAGGAACATACTAAACTGTGCAGAATCATTTTCTCGTTTCACTGATATACAATAGTGAGTTGCTGGGTATTCAGTATTTCTCAATAGTACAGGGTTTTGATAAGACTTCATCTGGGATTGTGAATGCACTTTTAAGGAAGGATATAGGGCATTAGAAATGATCAAGTGAATGTTCACTAGATCGTATCCTGTTGACAGGCTGTCCTCTGATGAGAGGTAGAACAAATTGGTCCGCAGTCTCTGACGTTTAGAAGAATGATAGACCATCTCATTGAATCATCCTAATTTCTGAAGGGACTTGATAGCATAAATAGTACTGTACCCCCAGCTTGGGAAGCTAGAACAAGTAGGCACAGTTTCAACATAAAGGGCTGGTCACTTAGGACTTGCAAGATATTTTTTCACTCTGGGGATAGGGCTAGCTTCATGTATTTCTTTTTGAAAAACTTGCACAGAAACTGATTTGCTATGTATATAATTTGAGCCAGAAATTCTCTAATCTTCTATAAATGAATAGACAGATTTGGGGTAAATTATATTGCAAAAACATGCAGCCTCAGAGAAACACTATTTCAGTATATTTTTTAAGCATGCTACACAAGTGTAGTGCATTACTTTTATTAATAATGAAGCTGTATGCAAAAGCTACATATGTTTGTTGATCAGTAATGCGGACAACAGTGATGTATTTGACAGCAAAGACAAAAATTCCATTCCTATTAATAAGTAATAGCGTATAAGTTTACTGTATATCATATCAAATAAAATGAAACAATAAATGACATTTCATAGATTCCAACAGATTCAAAATAAGAGTTAATCTCTTTTGATGTTGTACATAGTGGGAGAGGGAAAGTCATTTCAACTTTTGGTGATGATGTTAAAAATTATAGATTGACTACTTGTTTGCATCCTGCTCAATTTTCTTTGCCTTTGAAGGTCAGACAAGATCCAGGTCTCATTCTTTCAAGACTGCTAAGGTTTGTCAAGGTGATTTTCAGAAAACTGTGAGAGTGCCTTTGCAACAATTACATTAAATTGTAAGCATTATTTTGTTTTAGTCATTATTGTATTCATGTAAAAAATACATTTTGCTGAACTGATGAAGTGTTTTTAAGAAGGATAAAAAAACACTGATGCGTAGTATGTAACTTGAAGTAAGGCATTATATTCACTCGTACTCCTATAATATTGTTATTGTTAATACATTACACTGTTAGTATATTCTGCAGCTATTATAACAATAGATCTTTTAACAAATGTTGCAGCTGATCATGGCTTCATCTAACTGATATTTAAAGCAAATGTTAACAATTTTAAATGCGATTTTTAATTCACAAAATTGACATAAGAAATTTCAATGTCATTTTTGATAGTGTTAGACACATTCACTATTTTTAATATGCTGATGGTAAAAATATGCAAAAGCCATTTTTAAATCTGTTATCTAAATGCAAATTTGAATACTTAGAACTTTGTCAGTCTTCTTAGGCTGTCCTTGGGTCTAAGGATGACCCTTCCAAAGTTGTTGACCCTGATGTGACTAAATATTCAAAGCAGGATCAACACAAATTTAGCAGAATCTGCATCTAAGATCCTCTGAAATGCTATTCTCCTTTCAAATGAGGGAAATAAGGTCATGAGTTTTTGCTAAGAGTGATTCTCTGCCATACTTCAGTATTTCAGTAGAGTTTCCAGCTGCACTAGTTGTTTTGTTGCTTTTCAACATCATTTTGGGCTGGGGTTTTGCAAAGATGGAGATGACTGTCGAGCTGTGGGATGAAACCAAGGGCACTCATATTGAAGATGGAATCCCAATTGAGGAGATCCTCAAAGTGTTCATTCCCACAAGCAATGACTGCATCTCTGTTCTTGATAAGCTACCCAGTTCAGTGGGGAATATCCTTGGATGCTTGGGCTACAGACGGTGGCAACTATGCTAGAAATCCAAGCCTTTTATGGCTGTTAGCAATTTGATAGACTTTGTGCATTCTTTTCACCTACAGCAAATCTTTAGTTCGCAGTTGTTTTCTTGGACCTTGGTCTTTATTAGTCTGAAGATCTGATTTCTTTCCCTTGGGTTTTGTTGGTGCTTCCAGTACAGGAATTTCTTGTGCTTATGCTTTAGTAACTCCTGGATCTCCTTGTCATTGTCATCAAACTAGTCAAGAAACCGAGAATCTCATCACAGTTGCTGTTTATTCAAGAGCAGACTAGGCATTGAGGTGCAGGCTGAGTTTGTCTTTCTTCCTGGATTTGTATCCTTAAATCCACTGGAATTGCATTTCCTTAAAACTATGAGAAATATGAGCAGAAATAAGCCATTTGGCCCATCGTGTCCAATTCCACCGTTTGATAAGATCATGGCGAATATGATTATCGTTAACTCCACTTTCCTGTGTTATCCCCATAATCTCTTGCTTATACAATGATGTAATTAAGAAGGTAGCAATGGTTTAGAGTGAGGGTGCTACCATGAGGTCTTGGAATTGTCTCTTTGATGCAATAGGATGCTTGTTATGATCAGGCCTACTCCAGGTATTGTCAGGAGAAGGACTCCATTGGCATTTACTTTCTCTCTGCCTACCTTGCCAATCATGCCTTTCCAGAGCTTTGTGTCCCTCCTCAACTCTGGTGTTAAGATCATCAAGAAGAATCAGCTTGTCTCCCTTTGGCAGAGGGGACACTGACAATCAAAGAATTTCTCTCTGAGTCTCATCTGTTAATTCTACAGTTGGGATCATGCACTGACAACAGTGGTGAACTTGATCTTGTTTTGGGTGAGCCTTAAGGTCATGAGGCTTTCATTTGTCCCACAAGGCTAGTCAGTTAGTTTGTTTTATTTTCAGCTCACCATGGTGAAATCAGTGTTCTTTTTCTCATGTAACTTTCGAGAAAAAGGTGTACTTGTCAACTTTTGTCTTTGAGCTGAGTCTGTCGTGACCACCTTGTCTCACTCAGGATAATAGTATTGATGTCATTGTGCTAGAGATTCTGGCCTATGAAAGCAGTGCAATGTTCAGGTTTGTCGCTGTCGGGATTATCAGTGAGAACCCTGATCTTCCAGGTCTCAACCTTCATTTTGAGGGAATGAAAGGTGCCTCAGCATAGTTCTTTTAAGGTGGAGTGGCTTTTGTACACAGATTATGACAGTCCTCATCAACAGATGTCTTTGTCCAATGGCAAGAGTTGGTGAAACAATTTGAGACCAGGCAACACTGCACAGACAGGAACAAAGGTGTACACCACACAGGTACAAATGTGCACATGTGCTGTTTTCTAGGAAACCCCATTCCTGTTTTCCTGTGTGTTAGTTGTTGAGAGAATAATGTGTTCCACACCAATCAGATCCCGTATGATTTGTACAGCTCACTGCTGCCACAGCAGATCGTGTACATCTGATTACTTTAGCTCTCAACAACATGCAAGAAGTCAATTGAAAATATCTTCGAACAGACCTATCACATCACTGTGATTTTAAAGTTACTTTCTGCAAACGGTTATCAGTATATTTAAACATGTTTATTATATTGCTAGAGTTTCATGGCACAATGTTTCCTAATGCTATTTTCATTTATCTTCCAAAGATGGAACAAGATTAGTTTGTCCACCCATGCTTCAAGATACAATAGTTCACAAGTCAGGTAAAATAGGGAGGGAGGAGCAAAAAAAAAAGCCATACTTGCAAAAATATAAATAAGAATGTTATAATCCTGTAATGAAAAATAAGGAAATCATATCATTCTAAATTTATTAGATATTGATAAGCTTTACCTCGAACATTTCTACCATGCTGTGTGGAAGGGTTTCCCAAAAAGACCTCAGAAGCTAGTTCCTTCATTCGCTTTTCCATATGAAGGAGAATTTTCATCAAATGGGAAAGGCATCTGAGCTGATGTGCATTAAGACACAAGTTCCTTCCCCTCTTAGTCTCTTCCCGTGGAACTGGTCAAAGAAAGTAAATGAAGAAAATGTAAATTGGTAAATTACACTTAAAAATAATAAATAGTCATAACGTTACTGTTAGTAATGCAATTGTGTGGCATTTGACACACCTTCAACCACATTTTAACAAAGGGATTAGCAAGGGTTTCAAGAGTAATGTTTTTCCATCCCACTCACCCCAATGATAATGCATACCAACCAATACCCTTCAGTTATCCTCAGTGGCCATATAGAGGAGGTGATGGACTAGTGATATTATCACTGGAATGTTAATCTATAAACCCAGGTAATATTCTGGGAACCTTGGTTTGAATCCCACCATGGCAGATGGTGGAATTTTTATCCAAAAAGTCTAGATTTAGAAGTCTAATGATGACCACAAAATCATTATCGATTGTCGGAATAAACCATCTGGTTCACTAATATCCATTAGGATAGGAAACTTCCAACCTTACCTGGTCTGGCCTACACGTGACTCCAGACCCACAGATCTGTGGTTGACTCTTAACTGCCTTCTGGGAATTCAGGATGGGCAATTAATGTTGATTTAGCCAGCAATGCCCTCATCCCGTGAATGAATTAAAAAATGCCAACCCATGTCCCTCCATCACCTGTACCAGCTGTTCTGGCTTCATGACCCTCTACCCATCTTCAATGGCCCCTCATATCCTCCATTTGAACACTTTCCCCTACAGACCTTCAGCATGACCTCAATACAATACAACCAATGACTCATTAATAATACTTCCATTAATAATACTATTCACACAGTACAGAAACAAACACAGAGAATGCTGCAAAAACGTAGCAGTGTCTATTGAGAGAGGAACAGAGTTGACGTTTCAAGGTCAATATGATGTAGTCAGAACATTATACACACTCTATACAGAACTAAGGAACTCTAAGATAACAATGCAAATGCTCAAAAGCCAAACATAGCATACACCTGTTTCACCAAATTAATTCAAGTCTAGGTTCAAGGTTTTGACCAAAGCCTCAATGCGCATACTTAGTTATGATTGAAAATGAACTGGATTCATGTCATTTTCTGTGGATAGGGTAGTTAGGCAATTTTCCATTTTTCTAGGTCGATGCCAGTGTTTCAGCTGGAGTTTTTTCATGACTGAAAGATGTGGCATTTAGCCCATTTATGGGTTTTTGTGATGTGTAGTGAGTAATGATATGATTAGGATAGCTGTTGTCTTGCAGGATAGCTTTAATCTGCTATCCCTCTGTGTCAAGCTGCTATGTGAGTAAATGGCTAAGACCTTACTTGAGGTGGTTCAAAACTTTTGATTATTTGCAAATCTTCACCCTCTCATTCATTCCACTTGCTCCAATGACAATGCATACCAACGAAAACCCTCAGTTACCTCCAGTGGCTCATCAACCCATGTCTTCTACCCACCCATACTGGGAGGTCAAAAATGAATGCAGAGAAGTATGAGGTATTTCATTTTGGTAGAAAGAACTTGGAGAAATAGACTAAAACAAAGGGCACTACAGTAAAAGGGTATGCAGGAACAGAGAGATCCAGGTGTATACATCCATAGTTAATAAAAGTGGAAGGAGAGATAGAGAGATCAGTTAAAAAACATATTATAGTCTCAGCTTTAATATTAAGGGCACAGAGTATGTGATGAATTGTATTAGACACAAAGTAGACTTGTTAATTCACAAAGGGATATAGAAAGTTGTTATAATGTAAACTGAAATTACATAGGACAAATCAGATCCTAGGATAAAGCCTGGCTTGATAAACCCTAACTTTGTTTTGTTTTAAAATGTTGGCAATCTGTTACCAAACACATTCTGTAAACACACAGACAAAAGTCTACATGTGTATTTTCGAAACAAAGAATAAAACATGTATTAAAGAAGAAAAACAAATTATATTACACTAGTCAAAAATATTATAACATTTCAATTATAAACTTTAATTACAAAGACCAGAAAAATATTCAGACTTGTACTATTCCTTGCATTCGAGCATTTGTCAGGGGTGGGGAGGAGGCGGCAGCATGATAGAGCACATAGACAAAGTCTTTTCCCTGGGGTGGGGGAGGCCAGAACTAGAGGTCATAGGTTTAGGGTGAGAGGGGCAAGATATAAAAGGGACCTAAGGGGCAACTTTTTCACGCAGAGAGTAGTGCACGTATGGAATGAGCTGCCAGAGGAAGTAGTGGAGGCTAGTATGATTGCAACATTTAAAAGACATCTCGATGGGTATGTGAATAGGAAGGGTTTAAAAGGAAATGGGCCATGTGCAGGCAAATGAGACTAGATTAGGTTGGGATATCTGGTTGGCATGGACGAGTTGGACCGAAGGGTCTGTTTCCATGCTGTACATCTCTATGAATCTACAACTCATCTGAAAATAAATCACTCCCCTATTGTCATGCATTTGTTCTGACTCTACACAAAAAGAGCATTGGAGAAATCAGCTTTGCAGGTCAAAGGAGAAGGTTTGTTTAATTTGAATGTGATTATGTTGATGGAATGACTAAATACAAAACATATTATAAATTTTATGGATAGTGATAAGGATCAAAATGAATTCACAAATATGTTAACCCCAGCAGATTACTAATGTTAAATGCACAGATGAAGAAGGACATGCTTTTTAAAGTAAAGGCTGCAGTGTTACTTATCTTATAACATCATGTTTCACTGCTTAAATGATATTATATTCAATAAAACTTGCTCCTCTAAGGACACAGTTTCCAACTGCTGGTAATTAACAAATTCTGAACTGAATAATAAGATAATTTCATCATCAAACTTTTCATTGAGTTGTTACATTTCACTGTTGAGTTCTATGGGCTTGATTTTATACTTGACATGTTTCAAATGAGCAAAAAAATAACCAAATGCAAACATACTTGCAGATTAAATTTGATGCCTTCACTGTTTTAAATCCCATGTATAACCTGCATGCCACTGACTAGCTCACTGCCTGAAAGTGGCAGAAAGTAGCACTGCCTGTTTGGTGGGAGTGGAATTTGGTGCAGCAGGAAGGAACATGGAGGCCTTCTAAGTGCAAATATGCCATTTTAGAAAAAAAAAGGAGAAACCTTGTCCTTCTGACTTGAAAATGCAATTCCATAGGAATTGGAATTGCATTTTCAAGTCAGAAGGACAAGGTTTCTCCTGGTTTTTTTTTCTAAAATGGAATTTTGCACTTAGAAGGCCTCTTCACCTACTGACAACTGTCAATTGCCTTCACCTAAAAAGAAAGACATGATGGCTTTCCTGCTTATGCTGGATTAAAATGTGCCCAGCCTACTGGATGCAAATTTGCATAAATTTATGTGGACAATGTCCATTTCCAGCAGTCACATTAGCCACTCAACCAGAATAAGCAATTATCATTGTGACCAATGGGATTAGGAAAGTAAGTCTGAATCCTCTATTTTAATTCCTGAAGAAGGGCTCATGCCCGAAACGTCGATTCTCCTGCTCCTTGGATGCTGCCTGACCTGCTGCGCTTTTCCAGCAACACATTTTCAGCTCTGATCTCCAGCATCTGCAGTCCTCACTTTCTCCTCTATTTTAATGTCAATTTCTCCCTTACAGATTGGTTTACAATACATACCCCATGTATTGAGTTCAATTTGTCATCTTAAAAAGATGATATTCAAGTCAGGTAGTATAAAAATGGCACAGGCCTTGCATAAAATATCTCAGCTTCAAAATTTTTGTAAATGCTCCTTTAGAAATTTATAATTATTCTTCCCCTTCCTGTCTGCAGAACATTCCAATCAAATTTGTGGCCTTCCCAGTACAACACTGCCAGTGAGAAATGTTTTCTGCCACTTTGTCCCTTTCTATTACATTTCCTAATCCACTTTGATACCGATGACACATCTAATAATATCAACTAACTCCATCATTTGTCCCTACTCAATTTCGCTGTTACTTATCAGAATGTAGCCATTGCAACTCCACCAATGATTTTCTTCCAACTGTTTGCATACTTGGATTTTGGACATCCAAATTATCCAAAAATCAATCCTTGGCCCCCACTTTGTCCTTATCTACAAGATGCCTTTTAACAGTATAATTTACAGATGACCACAACATCATTACTCACCAATGAGCAAATTTGCAAGCCATCTTAATCTTTACACTCCTGTAATTATGAGTGTCAACCTGTCCTAGAAGGTCACCAAAAAACCTAGACCCTGATCAAATATTGTAACTCTCATAAAATGTTGAAGGAGAGATTCTAGAATATGTTGTGCACTTCCTCAGAAGACACTCTCCCAAAAGGACCACCATTGACAAGGAGGTCCAACATTGGATTGGCTACATCAGCTCAGCATTCTACAAACTGTGGCAGCAAATATTTAACAACAGAGTCCACTGCAAGACAACAGAAAGTCCCGTATACAGAACAATTGTCATCATGACACTTCTGTACTGCAATGAGACCTGCAAATCACAAGAATTCCTCAGAAATTACTCCAACACTGACTCTGCCGCATTCTCTTGATCCTCTGGGAACACTGTGAAAAATCACTATTGGCTATTTTGAAGCCAGCTCTACAAGAATTCAGATTAAGCACCTGCAAAACTAACAGTGATGAAATGGACATTATGATGAGCTGGCTGAAAAGCATCTTCCCCACCAGGTCTTGCTTTGAAAGCTTTCCAATGGCAAGTATTCCTGGGGAAGATAAATAAATACAAAAAAGTCAAAGGAACTCTCCTTGAAGCGTGACATTGATGATTGGGAGAAGCTTCCTTCTAATCATTCATGAAGACCCAAGGCAACAACTTACCTTGTCAATGGACAGCTGAGTTCATCCAGGTGAGTAAAAACAATGACTGCAGATGCTGGAAACCAGATTCTGGATTAGTGGTGCTGGAAGAGCACAGCAGTTCAGGCAGCAAGCGAGGAGCAGCCGATTTCATCCACCAAGATAGGGATCACATCCACTTATATACTGTTGACACCTAGGTACACCACTTCATCAAATGTCTATTCACCATTCACTGTGACATTGTTGGTATTACATCAAATCTTGGATTATCTAAAATTTTTGCTAAATTTTGCGTTATATGCGGTTGGAACAGCTGAGACTTCAAAATCCAAAGTATTTGAGGTAGATTCATGGAAACACAAAACATGGGAGAAAAGGAACTGAAGTAGACCATTCAATCCCTCAAGCCTGCTCCATCATTCAAAAAGATTATGACTGAACTGTGGCCTCACTCCATATGCCTATCTCTGTATATCTTAGATTTAAATTTAGCAATTGAATTTAACACTGATCATTATTTGAGGAAGACAGTTCCAAACCTCCACTACTCTTAGCATGTAGAAGTGTTTTTTTGTAACATTTCTTTTAAATGGCCTGGCCAAAATTCTTAAGACTATGCCCCGAGTTCTAGATTCTTCAACCAGTGAAATAGTTTAACTTTATCTACCCTGTCTTTCTCTGTTAATATCCTGAAGACCTTGACTGGATTATCCCCTAAACTGTTCAATTCTAGAGAATAAAGGTCTAATTTGTCTCATCTCTTGTAATTTAAGGAGAGGCAATGGCCTCGTGGAATTATCACAGGAATATTAATCAAGAGACCCAGGTCTCTTGGTTCTGGGAACCTGGTTTTGAATCCTGCCACAGCAGGGAGTGGAATTTGAATTCCTTGTAAATATGGAATTAAGAGTCTAATGATGACCATGAATCCGTTGTCGATTATCGGAAAAATCTATCTGGTTCACGAATATCCATTAGGCAAGGAAACTGCCATCCTTGCCTGGGTCTGGCCTACATGTGACTCCTGACCCAGCAATGTGGTTGATTATTAACTGCCCTTAGGGATGGGCAATAAATGCTAGCTTAGCCAGTCACACCAGCATCCAATAAATGAATGAAAGAAAAGAAAAATGAATTGAAAATTCTGAAATTCAGGTATCATGCCAATTTGTGTTGAACTCCCTTCAGAGCCAAAACAGGGCAATAAAATCCCTCCTAAGGTGTGGTGCCCAGATCTGCTCATAGTACTCTAATTTGGATCTAACTAGGGTCCAACTGTAACTGCAGCATACGAAATGCATCTCTAAATTCCAACCCCTTAGATATGAAGGCCAGCATTCCATTTGCTTTGTTGACAATTTTCTGCACCTATTCATGGTATTCTAAAGAGCTATGCACCTACAACCCAAAATCTCATTAGACATCCATTGTATTTAACTTTGTGCCTTCTAAAATAGAGGAGAAAGTGAGGTCTGCAGATGCTGGAGATCAAAGTTGAAACTTTATTGCTGGAACAGCACAGCAGGTCAGGCAGCATCCAGGGAACAGGAGATTCGACGTTTCGGGCACAGGCCCTTCTTCAGGAATGAGCGGAGAGTGTTCAGCAGGAGCAAGTGGAAAATGAAGTGTTGTTCTTTGAACTTGCGTTAAGGAACACTGCAACAGATCTGGGACAGAAATGTTGGTGTAGGAACACAGTGGTGTGTTGAAGTGGAGGCAGTGGGAAACTCTGGGTCATGTTTTACAGACAGAGTGTAGGTGTTCAGCAAAGCGGTCATCAAATCTGTGTTTCATCTCCCCCGATATACAGGAGACCACATTCTGAGCAGTGAATGAAATAAATGAGTTGAGAGAAGTGCAGGTAAGCTGCTGCTTCACCTGGAAGGTGTGCCTGAGGCCTTGGATACTGAGGTTGGAGGAAGTAAATCGGCAAGTAAGTCACCTTGTGCAAGACCAACCCCTTCCCACAAACGTCACTTCAATATATTACCACCTTTCCTGAGCTGTTAACAGTTCTGATGAAGAATCGCCAGACTCGAAATATTATCTTGCTAATCTCCTGTTCCCTGGATGCTGCCTGACCTGCTGTGCTGTTCCAGCAATAAAGTTTCAACCTTCTAAAATAGACCCTGGTCTATTCTTTTTCAGACTGAAATAGCTAACCTCACACTTAATTATATTAAAATTCATCATGTTAATCTTTTACATGGGACCTTACTGAAAGTCTTCTAAAAGTCCAAATGAACTACATCCATTTGAAGGATCCCCTTTATCAACTCTCCCAGTTATATCTTTGAAACATGCCAGATTTGTGAAGTATGATTTGTCTTTCATAAATCCATGCTGGCCCTGTCATATTCTGTCACTGTTTTCCAAGTGTTTTGCACTTAAATCATTATAATGGACTCCAGCATTATCCCTACTACTGATGTCAGGATACAGAGTCTATAGTTCCCTCTATTTTCTCCACCTCCTTTTTCAGATAGTGGGCTTGCATAAGCTCTCCTCCAATCCAAAGGAATTCTTTGACACTCTACAGAATATGTAAAGATGGCCATCAATACATCCTTATTTCTTAAATGAAAGAATCCATACAGTATAGAAGAAGGAGAAAGTGAGGACTGCAGATGCTGGAGATCAGAGCTGAAACATGTGTTGCTGGAAAAGCGCAGCAGGTCAGGCAGCATCCAAGGAACAGGAGAATCGACGTTTCGGGCAGATTCCTGAAGAAGGGCTTATGCCCGAAACATCGATTCTCCTGCTCCTTGGATGCTGCCTGACCTGCTGCGCTTTTCCAGCAACACATTTTTCAGTATAGAAGACGACCATTCAGCCCAAAGAGTCCACATGGACCCTCCGAAGAGCATCAAATCTAGACCCCCCCTCCTATCTCTGTAACTATGGCTAATCCACCTAACTACACAGCCCTGGACGCAACAGGGTAATTTAGCATGGCCAATCCACCTAGTATGTACATCTTTGGACTGTGGAAGGAATCCCGAACACCTGGAGCAAACCCACAAAGACATGAGGAGAATGTGCAAACTAAACAACGACAGTCATCCAACGTTGGAATCCCTGGCGCTGAGGCAGCAGTGCTAACCACACTGCCCAGGCCTCGAGTCACTTCTTTTCGGTACACTCTGATGTAGATGATCAAGTCCTGGGATTTATCAGCTTTTAATCTCATCAAATTCCTCAATAGCATTTTATTACTAATACTTATTTCCTTCAGTTCCTCTTTCTTACTAGACCCTGTTCTCCCCAACAATTTTGTTCACAAAGCTTCAGAAAATAATGTCACGCTTCTCACAATCATCGAGTCATGTAGCAAGGAAGTAAACCCTTCGATCAACTTGTCCACGCTGACCATGTTTCCAAAACTGAACGAGTCCCATTTACCTGTTTTTGGTCCATATCCCTCTCAACCTTTTCTCTTTATGTACCTCTCCAAATGTCTTTCAAATATTACAACAGTACCTACCTCTGCCACTTTTTCTGTCAGCTCATTCCATACATGTACCACCCTCTGCTTGAAAAAGTTGCCCCTCAGGTCTCTTTTAAAACTTTCCCTCTCACCCCAAGCCTATACTCTCTTGTTTTGAACTTCCCTCACCTTGGGAAAATACCTTGGCTATTCATCTTATCTGTGCCCCCTCACGATTTTATAAATACCTATAAGGTCACCCCTCAGCCTCTGACACTCCAGGGAGAAAAGTCCCAGCCTCTCCTTAAAGCTCGATCCCTCCAGTCCCTGTGACATCCTTTTAAATATTTTTTCTGTACCCTTTCTAGTTTAACAACATTTCATTTATAGTAGTGAAACCAAAATTGTATGCAATAATCTGAAAGTGGCCTCACAAATGTCTTGTAAAGCCACAATATGGCATCCCAACTCCTACACTCAATGCACGGACCATTGAAATCAAGCATGCCAACGCTTTCTTCACCACCTTACCTGCACGTGACACCACTTAGATTCAGTTCAAGATCCAAGAAGTGTTCTGTTCTGCTTGCATTTCACTGTTTCATTGAGCTGTCTTTTTGATGTCTGGCCTTGACATATTCACCCATAGTGTTCAGGTCTGGTTTGTTTTTGTCCCAAATATACTGTAAATATCTTCATTAGGTTGCATTTGGAGATGATAAAAACAATTTTTTTAAAATTTTGAAACGATTAATTGAATTTAATTTAAAAATACTATTGAAGGAACATGTATCTGAACTTCTTCACTTCTTCTCCATGTGGTGCTTTGACCTAATAAAAGGTTCTATTCAGCATATGATTTTATCTTTTTGTTTACAACTGACTTCCTGCAAGTTTCTAATTCTTAATTTTAGATTTCTAATATTTGATTTTGCTTACATGGCTTGACTAATATTGAATAAATTAAATGTGAAAATCCCTTAATGGTATTAATAATTTCATTATTTTGCCTGCACAAAACTGAATGCCATAATGCCGTCTTCAAGACAGAACAGATGCAGATGTTGAAATAAGTAAACAATCATCATATGGCATACTGCCAGATTTTAAGTTGATACATTAAACCCCAACTGAAGCACATTTCCCTTTGGATTATATTTATTGCCACTTCATTTCCTACATACTTTATCCACACTGTCAATCCAAGCACAGGGCTATTTTCAGTTTTTTTCTCTCACCCTTGAGGCCTAGCACTACCATAACAGCCATTAGTAGAGGGAATTGTGTGTCTGACATGGTCTGAAACCAATTATCATATATTTTCTTCAAACTGATACCACAGTCTATTGGGAATCAGCAATCATGAAATAATTTATCTCTTGATTTAATTTTTCTTGCACAAATTAGTTGTAGGCTGTACCGGCTGTACACAGCTGCATGTGACACATTTCAAGAAAAAATAGATGGGTCAAGGGAATCCTGCTGTCTTCTGTATTTTAAAAATCTATGAACAATTGATCTGATAGAATTTTCCCTTGAATTCTTGGCAGCTGAAAAGTAAATAATAAAAGAGCACTGGTCACAAATATCTTGTGTTCACCTGTAGACATCTGTTTACCTTTAGATATTATAACGTTGACATATTTGAATTTATAAATACCTACTGGGATTCAAACAATCAAACCCTGATTTTTCTACTTCCACCACCTCACCTTTCACAACTGCTGTCACTAATCCAGCTTTAAAAGCCAAATCAGCTGCTCCAACTTCTCCCATTTCCAATTTCAGTTTTCAATTCTGGAATGTATTGCTATTGCACACCACACCCAGCTCTCCTTTTTGAGATGTGTTAATTTGTCCTTGAGCCACAATGTCACAAATAAAATTCTGCAGTGCTCTATCCTCCTCTAATACATTACGGCCTTCCAACAGGCCATTCATCCACATATTATCAATTATCGGTGTAAACCTCCTGCCCTCTGTAGTTTATCACTTAGCCTTCATATAGGAGAAAGTGAGGACTGAAGGTGCTGGAGATAATAATTGAAAAGTGTGGCACTGGAAAAGCACAGCAGGAGAGGTAGCATCCGAGAAGGAGAATTGATGTTTCAGGCATAAACCTTTCCTCAGGAATGAAGAACCTATGCCTGAAATGTTGATTCTCCTGCTCCTCAGATACTGCCTGACCTGCTGTGCTTTTCCAGCACCACACTTTTAGCCTTCATATCGTTTATTTCAGCAATCCCAATACATTCGTCACATATATTGAAGGAGTTCCAAAGAAGTCATACCAGACTCAAAAAATTAACTGTTTCTCTTTCTGCAAATGGTGACAGATATGTTGAGTTTATGCAGCATGCTGTGTTTGCATCAATTATTCCAAATTCTTCACTTAAATGCTACATCATAATCCATAAATGTGAGATAAACTTCCTTAATAGATAGTTTTGTATGTCTAACATCACTTTGACAAACAGTTGTGCTACTTTTCAGATTCCAAATTATCCATGAGCCAAAGTGTTCTGAAACTTAAAAATGGAAAGTTCAAAGTAACATCATCATTATTGTTAACTAAACCAAAAGAGACATTCACCAGATTTCTTCAGGAATATTTTAAAAACTTGCTTGCTAAAAACAAATCTATTATTCAGACAAGAAACGATTGACAAAGTTGGTCAGCTAAGCTATATTGCAGAATTAAACTATATACACCCCTTTATCTTAACACCACATACATATTTATACACAGATCCTCTGAAGAAGACTCAAAATATCAACTCAGCTTTCTCTCCACAGATGCTGCCATACTTGTGTTTCTCCAGTCATTTCTGCTTTTGTCCGAGAAAATCCGTCATTTATCTATCTCTTTAGTTAGTTTTCTTTGGAATGTTATCTTTTACTCAGAGAGAAAATGGGAGATATTTTCCCCTTACCACTAGAAAGTGAGGATTGCAGGTGCTGGAGATACAGAGTCAAAAGTGTGCTGCTCGAAAAGCACAGCAGGTTAGGCAGCATCAAAGAAGTCGGAGAGTCAACATTTCGGGCATAAGCCCTTCATCAGGAATGTGGAGGGGGAAGGGGGCTGCGAGATAAATAGGGAGTTGGAGGTGGGGCGGGGGGGAGAAGGTAGGTGGGATGGTGATAGATGGATGCAGGTGGGAGGCAATTATGATAGGTAGGTGAGGAGGGTGGAGCGGATAGTGAGAAGGAAGATTGACAGGTAGGACAGGTCAAGCGGGCAGTGTTGAGTTGGAGGGTTGGATCTAAGATCAGGTGAGGGGAGGGAAGATTTGGAAAGTGGTGAAGTCAATGTTGATGCAGTGTGGTTTTAGGGTCCCGACTGGGTGGGTGGCTTTGATTTGATGGTGGAGGGAGCCCAGGATTTGCTTGTCTTTGGGGGAGTTAAAGTGGTTGGTCACAGGGCAGTGGAGTTTGGTG
Organism: Chiloscyllium plagiosum; assembly: GCF_004010195.1. NCBI lineage: Eukaryota > Metazoa > Chordata > Chondrichthyes > Orectolobiformes > Hemiscylliidae > Chiloscyllium > Chiloscyllium plagiosum. The sequence continues at coordinate 51,115,796 of NC_057711.1, forward strand.
CATGTGGAACAGAGGTTTTTCCTGAACTGCTCCACGAGTTGGCGTTCTGTCTCCCTGATGTGCAAGTGACCACATCGAGAGAAAGCTAACAGCTTGCAAATTTGTGACAAAACACAAATTAGAAGTGCAGATGCTGTAAGTAAGTGGTGACATCTTGAAAAATCTCAATATTATACAGGAGGAAGTGCTGGCTGTCTTGAAATGCATAAAAGTGGAAAAACCCCTAGGACCTGATCAGTTATACCGTAAACTCTGTGGAAAGCTCGGGAAGTGATTGCTGGGCCTCTTGCTGGGATATCTGTATCATTGATTGTCACAGGTGAGGTGCCGGAAGACTGGGGGTTGGCTAACATAGTGCCACTGTTTAAGAAGGGTGGTAAGGACAAGCCAGGGAATTATAGACCAGTGAGCCTGAAGTCAGTGGTGGACAAGTTGTTGGAGGATGTACATGTGTTTGGAAAGGCAAAGACTGATATGGGATAGTCAACATGGCTTTGTGCGTGTGAAATCATGTCTAACAAATGATTGAGTTTTTTTGAAGAAGTAAAAAAGAGGATGAGGGTAGAGCTGTGGACGTGATCTACATGGACTTCAGTAAGGCATTCGAAAAGGTTCCCCATGGGAGACTGGTTAGCAAGGTCAGATCTCATGGAATACAGGGAGAACTCACCAATTGCATACAAATCTGGCTCAAAAGGTAGAAGACAGAGGATGGTGGGGAAGGGTTGTTTTTCAGACTGGAGGACGGTGACCAGTGGAGTGCGACAATGATACGTGATGGGTCCACTACTTTTTGTCATTTATATAAATAATTTGGATGTAAGCATAAGAGGTACAGTTAGTAAGTTTGCAGATGACACCAAAATTGGAGGTGTAGCGGTCAGTGAAGATAGTTACCTCAGATTACAACGGGATCTTGATCAGATGGGCCAATGGGCTGAGAGGTGGAGTTTAATTTAGATAAATGCAAGGTGCTGCATTTTGGAAAAGCAAATCTTAGCAGGACCTATACACTAAGTGGTAAGGTCCGAGGGAGTGTTGCTGAACAAAGAGACCTTGGAGTGCAGGTTCATAGTTCCTTGAAAGTGGAGTTGCGCGTAGATTGGATAGTGAAGAATGCATTTGGTGCTCTTGCCTTTATTGATCAGAGTATTGAGTACAGGAGTTGGGAGGTCATGTTGCAGCTGTGGCTGTACAGGATATTGGTTAGGCCACTGTTGGAATATGGGGCAAAAACAATGACTGCAGATGCTGGAAACCAGATTCTGGATTAGTGGTGCTGGAAAAGCACAGCAGTTCAGGCAGCATCCAAGGAGCTTCAAAATCGACGTCGATTTCGAAGCTCCTTGGATGCTGCCTGAACTGCTGTGCTCTTCCAGCACCACTAATCCAGACACTGTTGGAATATTGCGTACCATGCTGGTTTCCTTCCTATCGGAAGGATGTTGTGAAACGTGAAAGGATTCAGGAAAGATTTACAAAGATGTTGCCAGGGTTGGAGGATTTGAGCTATGGGAGAGGTTGAATAGGCTGGGGCTGTTTGCCCTGGAGCATCGTCGGCTGAGAGGTGACCTTATAGAGGTTTATAAAATCATGAGGGGCATGGATAGAACAAATAGAACAAAGTCTTTTCCCTGGGGTAGGGAAGTTCAGAACTAGAGAGCATAGGCTTAAGGTGAGAGGGGAAAGATATAAAAGAGACCTAAGGGGCAACTTTTTCACACAAAGGTGGTACATGTATGGAATGAGCTACCAGAGGAGGTGGTGGAGGCTAGTACAACATTTGGAAGGCAGCTGGATGAATCTATGAACGGGAGGGGTTTGGAGGGATAGGGGCCGCGTCCTGGCAGGTGGGACTAGATTGGGTTGGGATATCTGGTCGGCATGGACTTTTTGGACCGAAGGGTCTGTTTCCGTGCTGGACATCTCTATGATTCTATGACTCTATGTTGCTGGATGACAGCAGCATAAATCCTAGGATTTCTCTTCAAGTTGGTTTGCCAAACACCATTGACGCCATAGAAACAATCCCTTCTCTCTTTTCCTTTTTCAAAAATTATTTGCTTTTCTAGAGAGCAACAAATATCTCAGTTCTCAATTCTTGATTCTTTTCAAAGAAATCACACCATAAATCGTCTTCAAATCAGTACATCAAAACAGTTCCATTTTCCAATTTACATAATCTATAAATATATATGTATTTCTAACACCTGTCTTGGACTCCAGACTCTTACATATCTCAATAAGATCATCTGTCATTCTTCTGAACAACAGCTGGTCCAACCTTTCCTCTTCAGATAATGCCCAGATCCCAGCTATTAGTTTAGTGAACTTTCTTTTAACTGACTGATATACTTTTATACTTTCTTAAATAAGGAGACCAAAATTGTACATAACATTCCAGATATGGCCTCACAAAAACTCCATAGAAATGATGCAAAACATCATTTCCTTTATAATAGAAAAGAACATTTCCAAATGTTCATTCCAAATCAGTTGCTGTATCTGCATACGAATGTTTGGTAATTCAGGTCAGAATTTATCAGTATTATATAACAATATTTTTTAAAACTGCTTATGTCTTTATTTTTATTGTAAAGTTTACTGGAAATAATTAAACAATGAAATGGTTTCTTATAATTAAGAATTATTATTGATTAAAGCATATTCAAAATGGCAGGGCACGTGATGTATTGCAACTGCAGAATTTAGGAGCTTCTAATGTGATCCAGACCAAATACATTTGCAGCAAATATTTGCAGGTCAAAAACCCCAGCTCAGGTTTATTGAATTGAAGTCAAGCTAAAGACACATGGCACATTAACAAGGAGGACATTTTATTCTGTAAAAATAAAAACAAAATGCTGGAAACCTGAAACACTTGAGAATGCTGGATAAACTGTTTCTCTCTCCACAAATGATGTTAGATCAGAGAATGCTAGAGCAACTCAGACTTTATTCTAGGAGGCAACCACATCCCTTGAGACAGTCTTCTGATTTGAACAGTGGTCAGGCAGGTAACGAGACCCAGAGTGAGAATTGCAGAAGCCTTGGGTTTTCTAATTGTCTGGAGAGAAAGTGAGGACTGCAGATGCTGGAGATCAGAGTCGAAAGTGTGGTGCTGGTAAAGCACAGCAGGTCAGGCAGCATCTGATCAGCAGGAGAATCAACGTTTTGGGCATAAGCCCTTCATCAGGAATGAGGCTTGTGGTACGGGGCTGAGAGATACATGGGAGAGGCATGGGATTGGTCAGAAGGTAGCTGAGAAAGTGATAAGTTGATGAAGGTGAGGGAGAAGATGATAGATCGGGGTGGGGGGGGGGGGTGTGGAGCGGATAGATGGGAAAGGTGAAGGGTGGTCAGGAGGGCGATGCCAAGTTGGAGGCTTAGGACTGGGATAATGTGGGGAGAGAGGAAATGAGGAAACTGTTTAAATACACATTGATCCAGGACCTAAATGTCCTTGACTGAGTGGGAGAGTGTTAAAGTACAGATTTGAGACAGCCCAGGGAATTCCTTATGAACTCAATCTGTAAGCCTCTCTCGGTTTTTCCCGGAGATCGTACTCTTTGGAAGTCTGTAATTTAAAAAACTCTTACAGACAGTTTAGTTTAATTTTAATTATCCCCTTCATTAATAGCATCACTGTGACAACATGACACCGATACCTGTAAGTCAAGCTAACTGGATTGTATTAACCCAGGTGAGTCGGAATCACTCCTCTTTCAAGAGCCCTGGCCAGCCACTCTGCCATACTATCTCAAACAGACTACCTTTATATACAAGTTTACAAAGGCTGTACTGTCACAAACCTCAGAAGTTAACAAAAATACTGCATGTTCTGAACTAGACAGTTAATAGTGAAGGACAATAATTCGGGACAGAAGTTAATTGATAGAGTTTTATTTTGAGTTCAGAATCAAACATTGTTATTAATTTCACAAAGGAACAACAGTGAATGTTATCACTCGGTATCCTGTTTATACACATTCACTGATGTTAAGGCAAATGTTCTTAATTGTCTTACCCTCCCTGCCTGCCTATTTTCTAGTGTGCAGCAAATGTGTTCTATAATTCAAAATTACATTTTAGTCTAAATGTTTAAGGACAAGTTTTCAGGCTATAAACTTTTTCAAGAGGGAGTTGAAGTGTTCAGCCACGGGGCAGTGGGGTTGGTGGATGCGGGTGTCCCAGAGATGTTCTCTGAAATGATCTGCAAGAAGGTGTCCAGTCTCCCTGATATAGACCAGAGAAAGGAGCCTTTGAGGCTTTGGATGGAGGTGAGGGTAGTGGTTTTGGCGCAGGTTTTGCAATTCCTGCCATGGCAAGGCAAGGGTGCCAGGAGTGGTGTGTGGACTGGTGGAGGGGTGTGGACCTGATTAGGGAGTTGTGGTGGGAATGGTCCCTCCAGAAGGCTGATGGTGTGTGGAAGGAAATATATCTCTGGTAGTGGGGTCTGTTTGGAGGTGGTGGAAGTGGCTGATGATGATGCGATGTATTTCAGAGGTTGATGGGCTGGATGGTGAGGACCAGGGGGGCTCGGCCCTTGTTGTGTTGGGAGGGGTGGCGTTCAAGCACGGTGGTGCGGGAAGTGGAGGAGATGCACTGGAGGGCATCATCAACCATGTGGGAAGGGAAATGGAGATCTTGGAAGAAGGAGGCCATCTGGGATTTTCTAAGGTGGAACTGGTCATCCTGGGAACAGATGCAGCGGAGATGGAGGAATTGGGAATAAGGGATGGCGTCTTTACAGGAGGTAGAGGGGGAAGAGGTGTAGTCTAGGTAACTGTGGGAGTCTGTGGGTAGTAATAGATGCCTGTGGTTAGTCGGTTGCCAGAGACGGTGATGAAGAGGTGCAGGAAGGGGAGGAAGGTGTCTGAGATGGTCCAGGTGAATTTGAGGTCAGGGTGGAAAGTGTTGGTAAAGTTGATGAACTGTTCGACCTCCTCGTGGGAGCACAAGGTGGTGCGAATACAATCATCAATGTAGCAGATGAATAGGTAGGGGAGGTGTCAGTGTAACAGCGGAAGATGAACTGTTCCACGTACCCGACAAAAAGGCAGGTATAGCTGGGTCCCATGGCTACCCCTTTGGTTTAGAGGAAAGGGGAAGATTGGAAGGAGAGGTTGTTGAAGGTGAGGACTAGTTCAGCCAGGCGGATGAGGGTATCGGTGGAAGAGTACCGGCATTAGAGAAAGAAACTGAGGGCTTGGAGGCTTTCATCGTGGCGGATGGATGTGTACATGGATCAGATGTCCATGGTGAAGATGAGAACAACATGCAGTGGGAACAGGGAGGATCCAGTGGGTGGTGTATATATCAGTACCAATGACATAGTTAGGACAATGCAGCAGTTTCTACTTAGCATGAGGAGCTAGACACAAAATTAAAAAGCAGAACCTCAAAGACAATAACTAATAGATTACTATCAGAATTCTGTACAAATTGGCATGGAAGAATTAAGATTAGAGAAATGAACATGTGGCTCAAACACCTGTGTGAGAAATAAGTTCCTTTTTGTGGGACATTGGCACCACCACTGGGGTGGTCTACACCTGAACCATGCTGGCACTGGTGTTCCATTTGTCATATAACTAAGGAAGGAGAAAGGGATTTGAACTTAACAGGCAGGGGGTGGAAGGATATAAAAAGCTTGGATGGATTTAACAAATCAGGACAGTCAAAGCAGGATAGCAAAATGCTGATATGCGGAGTGATGTTCAGAGAATGGCAGGTAGGGTTAGGGCTACAGTTCAGCAAAGGACAATACGAAAGGTATGCATTTAGCTTTCATAACAAAGTAAACAAATCGGTTGTACACATTGAAGTCAACAAATATGACCGCATACACACTACAGAGACATGATTGGAAGACAAAACAGATCGGGTTCTGTTTACTGAACTGATCTTGGCATTCAACAGGATTTGAAATCTAGATAAGCAAGGGTTGCATTGTTAAGCAAGCATGGTTTTGGCGCAATAATTAGAGATGATTTCGGCTAAGGAGATCAGTATGTAGAATCAGTTTGAGTGACAAGGAGAAATAGTAAGGGAAAGAAGTCACTGGTGATTAACAGGCCCCTTAAGATTGACCACAATGTATCATGAAGCACAGAATGTGAAGTATTTTTTGCTTGCGATAAAGGGATGGCAACAATCATTCCTGATTTAAAGTACACATGAACTGAAAAAAGTCAGATTGACAATGGTAGCCTTGGATGAGGAGTACATAAAATGCTTTCAAGGTAGTTTCTTAGAACAGCATATTCTGGAATCAACCAACACATTCTGGAACCAACCAAACAGCAAGCATATTAAACTTGGAATTGATGATTAATTAATGACCTCAAAGTGAAGGTACCTCTGTGTAGCATTAGATTGAATTTTATATCCAATTTGAAAGGGAGAAGAGTGGGCTTATTACAAGTGTTTTTCATTTTTAAAAAAGGTCATTATATGGACATGAAATCTTATCTAGCTGAAGTGAAGTGGGACACTAGGCTAGGAGATAGGTCAATAGCAACACAGTGACAGACATTTAATGGGACATTTCAACACTCACGATAAGTATAATCTCACTATAAAGAAAACCTACAAAGGGAGGACTCACTATCTTTGTTAACTAAAGATGTTAAGGAAAGCATCAAACTTAAAAGAAAAAGCATATAATTGTGTAAAATGGCAGTCAAATCATTAACAAAATGACTAAAAGATTCATCAAAAGAAAGCAACTGCAGTAGCAGAGGAAGGTAACTAAAAATGTAAATAAGGGTACCAAGAGTTTTCACTTTTTCCTATTTAAATATCTATAAAAAGAGTGTCTTCCAGGTAGGGAGAATGATAATAAAGTATATAATAAAGGAAACAGCAGATGAACTGAAATAATATTCTGCTTCTGTCTTCATTTCAGAGAATAGAAAAATCATCCCAGTCATATCTGTATTGGGTCGTGGAAGGGATAAAGTAAGTGGGCAAAAATCCAGTAAACAGTATAATGTGGGAAAATGTGCAGTTATTCACTTTGGCAGGAAGAACGATAAAACAAGACAACTGCTTAAATAGAAAATGACTACAGAATTATGATGGGAAAAATATCCGGGTATTCTTGTGCAGGAGTCACATCAAGTTAATATGCAGACACAGCAAGTAATCAAGAAAGCCAATGAAATGCTATCCTTAATTACAAGAGGAACTGAACATAAAAGTAAGGATGCTATGCTTCAATTTTATAGGATAGTGGTGAGACCAGATTTTGAATATTGCACTGACAGAAATACCTAGGGGAGTATTCGTTATAGAATGTTAGTTGTGTCCTCTACAATAAAGATGTATGCAAAATATCTCTTCAATTCATCAGCTATTTCCCTACTTTCCATAACTACTCCCCAAGATTCTCATGGACCAATGCAGATGTTTGTCTTTTCCTTTGTAACTACCAGTAGAAGCTCTTACTATTTGTTTTTATATTTCCCACTAGCTTTTTATTATATTTCTATTATGTTCCTTCTGAACATTTTTGTCGTTTTTCATATTTTTCCAATGATCTGACTTGCCATTTATCCTTGCAGAATTATATGGTCTTTCAGTTTGAAAATATCTTTAAGTCATCAGTTAGCTATGGATCCCTTCCTTCGAACTTTTCTTTCTTACTGGGAAGTACTGTTTTGGGTGTTCTGAAAAACCTCTATTTCCCCACTGTCCCCACTGTCTTATCCACTATTCTAGTTTCTTAGTTCACTTTAACCAGTTCTGTCTTCATGCCTTCAAAACTGACTTAAAACGAGAGTTCAAACAATCTTCTTTTCCTCAAACTAAATGCAATAGTCACTCATATTGTGATCACAAAACTCTATTAAAATATGTCGTATTAGTACTCAGCTTGAAACATTGTGCAGACTTAAGTAAATTGTGGTCATTGCAGTTCACAATTGCAAATGGAATTTTAAATCATATTAGGAAACAACTTGATTGTAAGTATTAGTGGGTGAAAAAGACCAATTAACTTCATGTTTAGCCTTTATATATTGCAAATTAATTGCCTGAAATCTCACATAGATCATTATAGCCATTGCATCAAAAAGCTGATGTAACAATATTACTGTGAAACATTCTCTCATGGTTCACTTTTCTTTTATATAGTACATGCTTGTATTTTTAAGATGGCATAAATATCATTATCTAGATCTGTAGCCTACTAGCTCACACAAATTGATGCCTTCCTAATTTTCCCCCTCATTTCTCAAAGATGCTAACTTGGGCTATGATACAATAGAAGATTACTGTACAATTCTTGAAATCCTCAGTTAAATAGACATACTGGCTGATGGATAGCTATTCCACACTCTGTATAAAGAAAGGCTATTTGGAGCAACTCCCAGGTTTCTCCTGAAAATTCTTCACAATCTACTGTTGTAAGACTCAGGAACCCTCATTAGCTGCCAGTTGATAATGAGTGGCATTCGCTATCTTTAAAAATGAGTTAAGAAGCAAAATTAACTTTAAATGTTTTCCTCTGTATAATTCTGTTTTCTTTGTATGTTACCTTGGCCAAGCAGATTTAAAACACACTAAAGAAGGTACAATTTTCTGTGTTTCTTCCAAGCTAATATCACCAAACATCATCCTTGTTTTCCTCATTGTCAACATTACCAGATGTTACATGTAATGAAAAAAAAAGTGCTCTCTGGTTTGCCACAAAAACAAAGACCCCTGTTCATGCATGATCCTTCTTGCATTCACCAAGACTTTGGAAAACATTTATATCGATATTACTGACTATTTACCAATTATTGCACCTTTATTGAATAAGATTTGGTACAATAATGAACCCACAATTTTGTTCATTACGAAACCTGGTTGATCAATCATGTAGGTTAAGTCTGATATGGATAAAGACATTTAATTGGTCATCTTTAATAACTTGAAAAAAGTTTCATTTTTATGCTGTGTGAAGTAGTAGCATTACATTATTCTTCTAGGTGCATTCCTCCAAGCGCAGTCAGAATAATATTTACAACTTTTTAATTGAGTTTCCTCAGTTACAAGAAAATCAAATATGTGATTCTTTGTTAACCTCTAGATACAACTATAGTATCATCTTTACTTTGGGTTAAGGTGCAACTTTAAGTCTTTAACCCATCAAAACATTTGAACAGAAACAAAGAAAACAAAATGCATCTTTCAAAGTCAAAGAAAGCTGCTGAATAAAATATTAAAGAGTGGTGTTGTGGGAGAGATTCAAGATGGCAGCGACCCAGCAAGTCTGAATCTGTTGTACTCGGGCAAAGTGGGGCACCCGCCTTCACCACACCTTTTAATTCAATTAAAATAGCTTTTGCCCAGCATACCTAGTCATTTTGCATTAAATTTGAACAGTCATTTTAAGAACAACACCAAACTAAGGGCAAAAATTCCTGAAGTTCGCAACAGGCAGGGACCCCTCCCCACCCCCTCAAGCAGCAGCAGAGACGTCCATAGCCACCTCGGGGAACTTAGCTGCAGAGGCGAGCCTGATCTCCATGATCAACAAGCTGCAGGAGAGAATCAACGCCTTCATCGAAGAATCCAGGACCAGATGGGAGTTGCTCTCGGTCGCACTGCAGAAGCACGAACGAGAAATTGAAAAACTCGAACAATGCGTTGGAGGAGCGGAGCAAAAGGCCTCGACCACAGAAGTTGCTGCCAAATCGGCTGTGGGTTGGGTCTGGGATCTCGAGCAGCGAGTCCAGACCTTGGAAGAGCACATCGATGAGCTCGATAATCGGGGTCGTTGAAAAAATATTTGGTTGCTGGGCCTTCCCGAACGGGAAGACGAAGGCCAGCTTGCTGTTGTTTTGGAGCAATGGCTCCCTGAAACATTACAGTTGGAGTCCAGAATAGGCCGGATATGGGTGGAGTGGGCCTACCAGGTTGCTATACGCAGGCCCGGGCCGGACCAGCGCCCCCGCCCAGTTTTGTTGGGGCTCCAACGCTATAAAGAGAAGCAGATGCTCCAAGAAGCCTCCAGAGTCCTGGGGAAGGATCCCCAGGACATGATGCACAAGGGTTCCAGGATTATGTTATTCCAGGATTTTTCTCCAGCCATGGTCCGCAGGGGGAGGGCATTCGATGAGGCGAAGAAGCATCTAAGAGACCTAAATATCCAATATTACCCAGCAAAGCTGCGCTTCAGCCACGAAGGATCCATATACAACTTTGGATCACCGAAGGCTAAAGAATTTTTGGACTCTCTTAAATAGGCTGTAAAATTCAAATCATATGGATAATGATTTTGCTTTCCGCCCCCCCTCCCCACCGGTCCACCCCTTCTTTCCTTCTCCATCCATTTTTTGTTCATTACCTTTTCCGGGGCCAGGGACGGGGCCTTATTTGTTATTCACTCTTTTTTTACAGGTCATATGGCTTATTTGATTTATGTGGGAGGGGGGTTTGTTTTGTCCTGCTTTTTTATTTAGAGCAGGGTCCTCTTCTTCTGTTATCTTATTTGGTTTTCTAATAATTGTTAAGATTGTAACTTTGTAGTTTTATATATTTATATTTTGTATTATGCTTGCTAAACGCACCTAGGTGTTGGTGTGGGGTGGGTCACTCACTTTTAACTTTGGTTTAGAGAATACTTGAATTTGTCTACTCCAGTTTATAATGCCTGGGTCGAGGGCGGGGCACTAGTTAGGAGAGGTTATGGTGGGGTTATTGATAGGTAGTTACGTCCCTGGGAGCAAGGGGGAAAGTCTCCTTTCAAATGTGTTTTGTATTTTTTTTTACTTGGGAATAGTTTTTAATTGTATTGGTGTAAATGTCTTAAAGAATTTTTGGTTTTGTGAATTTTTCATGTCTTTACTCGGGGTGTTTTGGGTGGGGTTCTTCCTCCTGGGGGGTCTCGGGCTTGCCTGGATGATCATGGCTAGCTATTCACTTAGGTGGTGCATCTGGAATGTCAAGGGGAGTAACTCACCAATCAAAAGGAAGAAGATATTATCAAGCTTTAAAAAAGGGTTGATATAGCTCTTTTACAGCAGACATATCCACTTGACAAAGAGCACTTAAAATTACAACAGGGTGGATATGACCAGGTCTTTTTGTCATCTTTTAGCTCAAAAAGTAGGGGGGTAGTCATGCTCATCGGAAGAATCTTCCTTTTAAAATCTTAAGCCAGATAAAAGATGAATCTGGACGGTATATACTGATCAAAGCCCTAATAAATGGAAAGGAGTATGGGATTTTGAATCTTTACCCCTTCAAATTTGTAACAGAAGCGTCCTCCAAGTTGATGGCTCTTGGGGCCCACCATACAATTTTAGGAGGAGATTTTAATTGTATTATGAACTCAGAGACAGATAGGATACCCAAGAGTACTATGGGTATATCTCTTAGATCCAGATAATTGGCGGATTTGAATAAGGAGCTAGGACTAGTAGATGTGTGGAGGTTTCTTCACCCCCAGGGCAGAGACTTTACTTTCTACTCTACACAAGTGTCATACTAGAATTGATATGTTTTTTGCTTCCTCAACCCTTTTGAATTCCATATTGTCCTGCAAAATAGGTAACGTAGCAATCTCTGATCATGCCACAGTACATATGGAAGTTAAGACTAGGGACGATGGGACAGGCCCCCGACATTGGCGTATGGATTCCTTTTTAATGAAGGATAGCAAATTTATAAAATATTTTTCTCAAGAATTCAAAAGCTTTTTGGAAATTAATTCAGGTAAGGCCAGTAACCAGTCGACGATGTGCGAGACCATTAAGGCTTACACGCAAGATTTGATCATCTCATATTCTGCGACCCAGAAAAGACAAAAGGGAGAACACCTGCGCCTACTTGAGGCTCGCTTGAAGGCAGCTGAGATAGCGTATGTTGATAGGTCCTCTATTACTAAGCTACAAAGGATCACAGCCCTTAGGACAGCTTGAATACCGCACTTACCCAAACAGCAAAGAGGGAAATATTATTTGAGGCAGCTGAGATAGCGTATGTTGATAGGCCCTCTATTACTAAGCTACAAAGGATCACAGCCCTAAGGCAGCCTTGAATACCGCACTTACCCAAACAGCAAAGAGGGAAATATTATTTGCAAAGCAAAGACTATATGAGTATGGCAACAAGCCTGGCAGATACCTAGCGTATCTTGCTAGGAAAACAAAAGGCTCCTCAAGCTATCATGTCCATTAAGGGGAGTGCTGGTACTCTGACTTGTGATCGTAAAAGGATCAATACAGCCTTCAGAAAGTTATATTTTGAACTGTATAAATCGCAGGACTGTAAGGATAGAACTAAGAAGATGGAGTCCTTCTTTAAAAACTTTGCCTTTCCGGATTTAACCTCGGAGCAGGTGTCGATCCTGAATGTTCCCCTGGTAACCCAGGAAGTACTCAACGCAATTAGCTCCAGAGTGGGCAAAGCACCTGGACCGGACGGATTTCAGGTTGAATTTTATAAAGAATTCATAGGGGAACTGGCTAGTCCACTTACAGACATGTATGATTACTCACATAGTCAGGGCTGCCGCCCGCCTTCGTTTGAGAGATGCAAATATTTCTCTCATTCTTATTAAAAAAAGCCAAGGTCCCAGAAGATTGCTCATCATATAGACCAATATCCTTGCTTAATGTAGATTTTAAAATCCTTTCTAAAAAGTAAGCATTAAGATTGGAGAGGGTCTTACCGTACATCATAACAGAGGACCAGACGGGGTTTATCAAGGGCCGTAGATCATCTAACAACATTAGAAGGGTCTTAAATATAATACAATCCTGTCAACAGGAAAGAATACCGGGGATAGTTGTCTCCTAGGATGCAGAGAAGGCGTTTGACCGGGTTGAATGGTCATATCATTTTTACACACTGGAAAGGTTTGGTGTTGGAGAGGTATTTTTGAAATGGGTCTCAATATTACACACAATGAACCCAAAGCAGCCGTGATTACCAATGGTTTAGGTTCGGATAGCTGCAGCGTGGGCAGGGGCTATCAGGGATGTCCTCTCTCGCCGTTAATATTCACGCTAACAATTGAACCACTAGCGGAAGCTATACGAACTGACTCTAACATAGTGGCTCCAAGGGTTGGTTCGGGTAAGCATAAAATCACTCTCTATGCAGACGACGTCTTCCTGTTCTTAAGTAATCCTTTGATATTTGTACCCCGCTTCATTCAAGTAACTAATCTATTTAGTATGTTCGCAGACAACAAAATCAATTTTACGAAATCAGAAGCCCTTGCTAGTATATGGTGGTCTTGCTAGTATATCCAATTTATTGGATGGATCTTGTTTTCCCTTTCAGTGGTCACTGGAGGGTTTTCTATACTTGGTTAGACATCGAGATCTCCCAAGCAAAGTGTCCCCTCATCAATCTTTTATTTTTAAATAAAATGAGAGCTATTATGGACTATTGTAAAAACCCTATTGTATTAAATACAATTAAAGCCTGGAGGATAATGCAGCAAGATGAGGGTAACTTACAAAAAACCTCTCCTTATACTCCAATAGTGGGAGCATGGGGTTTTCAGCCAGGGCAGACAGATGCTACATTTAAAACCTAGAGGTTGAGAGGTGTCTCTTGCTTAGGGGACCTGTTCGATGGGGAGGTTATGATGTCTTTTGAGCAGTTGCACCAGAAGTTTGAACTGCCTAATGGAGATATTTTTCGGTATTTCCAAATACAAGATTATATACAGAAGAAGACCACATTATTAGACAGCCCTACAAATCGGATAGGAGAGAAGAATGCTATGGCCAATGGGTCCATCCTCGGTCAGTACTCTTTATCACTCATTACATAACAAGGTATTGAAAGACATAGAATGACTGTTTAAAACATAGAACCAGGAATTGGGGTTAGAAATCCCTTCAGAAATGTGGGAGGACATCTGGGAAAATGCCAGAAAGATCTCTATTTGTAATAGTTCTCAAGTTATTCAATTAAAGATACTCCATAGGGCTCATATAACACTGGAACAACTGGCAAAATTTAGGGTAGGAACATCCCCAATGTGTCCTAAATGTAAAATAGAAGTTGGCACTCTCACACACTGTTTATAGACATGTCACAAGATCTAGGTAAAAACAATGACTGCAGATGCTGGAAACCAGATTCTGGATTAGTGGTGCTGGAAAAGCACAGCAGTTCAGGCAGCATCTGAGGAGCAGTAAAATCGACATTTCGGGCCTTTCATCAGGAATTCTCTGCAAATACTGGGACAGAGTAGCGAATGTTCTGACATAAATCTTGGGAACGGAGATTGGATTGGATCCAGTGTCTCTTCTCCTGGGCTTTTCAAATCTGCCCTCTCTGGAGGAAACTATTCTCCATTCTCTCTTTCTGTGCAAGGAAAAACATCTTAGTTAATTGGGTAGCTGAGGGCCCTCCAGGACTTTCGAATTGGCATAGGTTAATCATGGAATATATACCCCTTGACTTCCCCACAAATATGGTGCACCAAAAAACTGAATTATTCTATAACATATGGCAGCCCTTTCTGAACTATATAGACACATATATTTCGGCCATTTTGTCAAGGGCTTTTGTCGAGCTATGGTAGTGGTTCTGGCTGGTCCAGGAGCCCCCCGGGGGAGGAATCCCATATAAATACGGGTTTTATTATGACTTAGAGTCACAGAGTCATAGAGATGTACAGCATGGAAACAGACCCTTCGGTCTAACCCGTCCATGCTGACCAGATATCCCAACCCACCAGCCAGCACCTGGTCCATATCCCTCCAAACCCTTCCTATTCATATACGCATCCAAATGTCTCTTAAATGTTGCAATTTTACCAGCCTCCAGCACATCCTCTGGCAGCTCATTCCATACACGTACCACCCTCTGTGTGAAAAGGTTGCCTCTTAGGTTTCTTTTATATCTTTCCCCTCTCACCCTAAACCTATGCCCTCCACTTCTGGACTCCCCAATCCCAGGGAAAAGACTTTGTCTATTTATCCTAACCATGCCCCTCATAATTTTGTAAGGTCACCCCTCGGCCTCCGACGCTCCAGGGAAAAAAGCCCCAGCCTGTTCAGCCTCTCCCTGTATTTCAGATCCTCCAACCCTGGCAACATCCTTGTAAATCTTTTCTGAAACCTTTCAAGTTTCACAACTTCTTTCCGATAGGAAGGAGACCAGAATTGCACGCAATATTNNNNCACATTTATCTGAATTAAACTCCATCTGCCGCTTCTCAGCCCATTGGCCCATCTAGTCCAGATCCTGTTGTAATCTGAGGTAACCCTCTTCGCTGTCCACTACACTTCCAATTTTGGTGTCATCTGCAAACTTACTAACTGTACCTCTTATGCTCACATCCAAATCATTTCTGTAAATGACAAAAAGTAGAGGGCCCAGCAACGATCCTTGTGGCACTCCACTGGTCACAGGCCTCCAGTCTGAAAAACAACCCTCCACCACCACCCTCTGTCTTCTACCTTTGAGACAGTTCTGTATCCAAATGGCTGGTTCTCCCTGTATTTCACGAGATCTAACTTTGCTAATCAGTCTCCCATGGGGAACCTTGTCAAACGCCTTACTGAAGTCCAAATAGATCATATCTACTGCTCTGTCCTCATCAATCTTCTTTGTTACTTCTTCAAAAAACTCAATCAAGTTTGTGAGACATGATTTCCCATGCACAAAGCCATGTTGACTATCCCAAATCAGTCCTTGCCTTTTCAAATACATGTACATCCTGTCCCTCAGGATTCCCTCCAACAACTTGCCCACCACCGAGGTCAGGCTCACCGGTCTGTAGTTCCCTGGCTTGTCTTTACCACCCTTCTTAAACAGTGGCACCACGATTGCCGACCTCCAGTCTTCCAGCACCTCACCTGTGACTATCAATAATAAAAATATCTCAGCAAGAGGCCCAGTAATCACTTCTCTAGCTTCCCACAGAGTTCTCGGGTATACCTGATCTGGTCCTGGGGACTTATCCACTTTTAGCCTTTTCAAGATATATGACCTACACACTTAATTATTTAATTATTACGTTATTTCTTATTAGTAATGCAAGATAGTTTATTTTATGCTTTGGTTGTTTGTAGGATAGATTAGTAGTTCGCTGAGTTTTTTTCTTTTTTTTTCTTTTGTTGTGTTTTAGTTATTATTTATTTCTTTTATATATATTTAATTACATATGAGTGTTTATATTTTCTTGTATTACTTTGTAATTTTGTAAAAAATGTTTAAAAATCTCTTTTTTTCTTTCAATAAAAATACCCATAACAAAAAGAGTGGTACAGTGGTAATTTCCATATCTCTGGACTGGGAGGCCCAAGTTCAATTCTTACCTGATCCAGAGATGTGTAATAACATCTGTGAACGGTTTGATTAGAAAAATAGGTTACATTTTTAAAAAGTTAGTTATTTTTAAAGAAAAATGTTTGCAGAATACATCAATGAAGTCCATTCGACATAGAGTCATACATCATGGAAATAGACCCTCCGGTCCAACCAGTTTATGTTGAACATAATCCCTAACTAAACTAGTCCCACCTGCCTGCTCCTGGCCCATATCCCTTCAAACCTTTCCCATTTATGCACTTATCCAAATGTCTTTTAAACCTTTTAACTGTACCCACATCCACTACTTCCTCAGGAAGTTCATCCCACACATGAAGTACCATCTGTGTAAAAATTTGCCCTTCATGTCTTTAAAACTTCTCTCCTCACTCCTTAAAAATGTGCCTCCTAGTCTTGAAATGCCCCACCCTGCTTCAATGCTCAGCAAAAGCCATCTATCATTAATCCTATCTATACCCCTCATGTTTGAATAAACTTCTAAGGTCACTCCTCAACCTCTTACACTTTAGAGAAAAAAAGTCCCAGCCTATCCAGTCTCTCTTTTCAACTCAAACCTTCTGTACCTGGCAGCATCCTGGTAAACGTTTTCAGAACCTTCTTGAGCTTAATAATACCCTTCGTATAACTGGGTAACCAGAACTGGACACAGTATTCTAGCAGATGCCTCACCAATGTCCTGTATGAACTTGACATGACTGTCCATCTCCTATATCCAAAGGACTGAGCAATGAAGACAAGTGTGCTCAAAAGCCTTTTTAACCACCCTGTCTTATGTGCAAACTTCAAAGAATCATTTACCTGAACCCCTAAGTCAAATGTTTCTACAATACTACCCAAGGTCCTACCATTAATTGTATAAGTCCTACACCGGTTTGTTGTTACGAAATGCAAAAGCTTGCATTTATCCAGATAAAACTTGATCTGCCACTTTTCAGCCCATTGATCCATTTGATCAAGATCCATTTGTAATCTTAGAAAATCTTCTTCACTGTCTACTTTGCCACCAATTTTGGTGTCATCCACAAACTGACTAACCACGCCTTCTGTATTCTCATCCAAATCATTTATATAAATGACAAACAGTAGAGGACCCAATAGTAATCCCTGCTGGCCACAGGCCTCCAATCCAAAAAAAAACCCTCCACCACCACACTGTTTCCTGCCATTAAGCCAATTATATATTCAATTAGCAAGTTCAGCCTGAATCCCATTTGACCTAGCTTTACTAATTAGCCTACCCTGCAGAACCTTGTCGAGGTTTTACAGAAGTCCAAGAAAACAACTCTGCCCTCCTCAACCCTTTTGGTAACTTCCTTAAAAAAACTCAATCAAGTTTGTGGGATTTACCTCACACAAAACCATGCTGACTATCAATTTTTGCCTCTCTCAATGTCCATAAATCCTATCTTTTACTCAACCCTTTTGGTAACTTCCTTAAAAAAACTCAATCAAGTTTGTGGGACAAGATTTACCTCACACAAAACCATGCTGACTATCAATTTTTGCCTCTCTCAATGTCCATATCTTTTAAAATCATCTCCAATAATTTACCCACAATCAAAGTCACACTCACGGTCTATAGTTCCCCAGTTTCTCCTGACAGCCCTTCTTCAACAAAGATACATTAGCCACCCTTGAGTCATCAGACATGTCACCTGTAGTTATAGATGACGCATATTACTTTAAATTCCTTAATTACCGAAAACAAACTAGCCATCATGCCAAATTCTTAATCAAGTTCTCAATAGTTTGTTACAATAGTGCAGTAGTTGTGTTGCTGAACTAGTAATCTCGTGGCTTGGAATAATGATGGAGACACGGACCAGAAATTTATGACACCCTCTTCAGCCCTCCATCAAGGGGTTGGATGCCAAGTTGCTGGGGGGAGCCGGGGAGCATTGCATGAAACTGGATAAAATACCATGCCTTCTGCTCATCTCCACTATTATTTTACTCATGATTGAGAAGCATCAGGAGGCTAATTCATTGTGGGCAAATTAAGACCCTTAAGTGGCCAACTAATGGTCACAAGGAGATCTCACAACCAGAATTGTGCTGGGTACAAACAAGTGGTCGAACAAGGGTGCAGCTGAGTTATTTTGTCTGTGGCCATCAAAGGCAATTCCTCCAAACCAATGTAATTCTTGGGTTTTTCTTCCCTGCCTTGCATCCAGTGATCCAACCCTCAAACCTCTCACTGAGGTCTGCAAGCCTGGACCCAGCAAGACCCCAGATTAATTTTCAAGGTTAATTTCATTGTTGTGTTTTCGTCCCTGACTTTACATAACCCCAATTCTAGCCAATGTTCCTTGTTGCATTGCGAGAACATGAGAGCTGGCAGTTATTTAATTGGTTGACTGCTTTCAAGTGCAGGACTTAGTCCTTGATGGGTCAGAACTCCCATCTCAAGTTCATTACTGACCAGACATTTACACCAAAAAGGTGGGGGGCCTGTCCCCCATGAAAGATTCAGCTGTGAGACAGAATATTATCGAATAGCTGTGGAACTTAAGATTGGTTAATTAAATAAATCTGGAGTGATTGAAAGCGCCCATTCATCTACAAGACAAGTGAAAAAGTCCATCTGGTTCCCTAACATCAGATCAATGGTTGGAAGGAATTTTGACTGCCTTACCCAGTCTCTTTATATGTAACTGCAAATATACAGCAGGAGGTTTGGTTTGTAACTGGTCTCTGTAATGGCCTAGCAACTTAGCTGGACATATCAAACTATTACAGAAAACTAGAGTGAAAAACTAGACAAGTAGTTTAGCATGAAACCAGGCACCAAAATCACAAATCTGCAAAAAAAATCCTCCTCACTCAAGTCTGTGAACTTGTGTCAAAATTGAGAGACTAATTCCTCTCCTGAATCTAACACTTATCCTGACAGAATCATACATTTCAGCGAACATCATAGAATCCTCTACTATTTCTGAATCTGTCCTATCTCATTTTCAGGACAGACCGACCAAAGAAGACATGAACAGAGAATGGCCCCCACAAGTCCTGAACACAAATTTAACACCTATGAAATGTCTTCGCATCAAATAAAACATGGACGAGTAAACTGCCAGTAAAACTTTTATAAAAACAACAGCCCTCCTTCATCAGATGATTTAGTACTCTATGTTGAGCGCAACATGAAGAAACCCTGAGGCTCAGAAAATATTCTGGGTAGGAAACTTCAATAAAGAGTAACCTAATTCCCAAAGGTGTAATTGTCACACTGATTTTGAAGAAAAAAAGTGGGCAAACTAGCACAAAGTGATATTCTATTTGACCTCGTCTTCACCAATCTAGCTGTTGCAGATACATCTGTCCATCAGATTATTGGCACAAGTGACCATGGAGAAGTCTCAGCTTCTCACTCAGGATAGTCTCTATCATGCTGTGTGCTATTATTGTGTTAATTGGAACAGATTCATAACTGATGCAGTACCTCGTGGGGCTTGATCACAGATGTGAGCTTTCTACCAACTGAGTTACAACTAATATTTTCTCTTTATTTCTATGTAACATGGGTTAAATAAAGACTAATAAGTGCATAACAGAAACAGCATAAGCACAACTAAAAATAAGCAATATATTAAGGCAAATGCATGAATACAACTGAAGTACCTAGTTAAACAATTCTATAATCAACAGGTCAGAACAAAGCACCACAATCCCCATGTCATGAGTGGTGACAGGAGGAAGAATTCAAATTACATTGTTATGATTGTCACTGAAACAGTTATTACATTTTTAAAGAGATGTTTGAATTCCATGTGATCAACTAAGAAGAAAATAAAACAAGATCATAGATATAGGAGCAGAATTAAGCCATTCAGCCCATCAAGTCTGCTCCACCATTCAATATGCTGACATGTTTCTCAACCCTTCTGATTTCTCCCCATAATCCTTGATCTTCTACTTGATCAATAACCTATCTCCCTCTGTCTTAAATACACTCAATAACTTGGCCTCCAACAGCCTTCTGTGGTAATGAGTTTCAGTTACCAACCTTTGGATGAAGAAATTATTCCTCTTCTCAGTTCTAAAGGGTCATCCCTTCACACTGAGACTGTGCCCTTGAATCTTAGTCTCTCCAAAGGGTGGAAACATCTTCTCCACATTCACTCTATGCAGGCATGTCAGTATCCTGTTAGTTTCAGTCAGGTCCCTATCATCTTTTATTGAGATCCATCGAGTACAGACCCAAAGTCCTCAACTGCTCCTCACATCACAAGATTCCTTCATCCCCAGAATTATTCTTGTAAACCTCCTGTGGACTCCAGCTAACACCAACACATCTTTCCTTAGATGTGGGACCCAAAACTGCTCACAATAGTTCATATGTCGTCTGATCAGAGCCTTATACAGTCTCAGCAGTACCTCTCTGCTCTCATTTGCGAGCCCTCTTGAAATGAATGCCAACACTGCAATTGCCTTTCCAACTGCCAACTGAACCTGCATGTTAAACTTAAGAGAATCTTGAACTAGGACTCCCAAGTCCCTTTGCACTTCAGACTTCAGAAGCCTTTCCCAATTTAGAAAATAAACAAGATATCAAGCTGTCAGAATTTGTTGTAACAAACAAACCAAAAGCAACATTACCGACAAATGTATATTTAGTCAACTTACACTTTAAACCACAGAAAAAGTTTCCCATTTAAAATGTTCACAAATTCCCTGGCATGCACATACTTCAGACTGTTCCTTAAGTTGACACTTTGAACCAGTCTAAAGTTAGTCACCATTCAAAATGACCTGGAACCCTTCCCTTCCCTAGCCAGGTAATGTCTAAGTCCGGTGTTGACTTTCATTGGAAAAGTTACACAATAAAAAAGTTTTTTAAACCTGTTCAAAGAAAGGCTTAAATATTTATGTTAATTAAATTCACATATAATGCTTGGATTTAAACAATATTAATATTTGCTTAAGGTAAAGTTTGGATCCAGACATTTGGATCCATATTACAAAGGAGGAAGTGCTGGATGTTTTGAAACACATAAAAGTGGATAAATCCCCAGGACCTGATCAGGTGTACTCTTCTGTGGGAAGTTAGGGAAGTGATTACTGAGACCCTTGCTCAGATTTTTGGATCATTGATAGTCATGGGTAAGGTGCCAGAAGACTGGAGACTGGTTAACATAGTGCCACTATTTAAGAAAGGTGGTCAGAACAAGCTAGGGAACTATAGACCAGTGAACCTGATATCAGTGATGGGCAAGTTGTTGGAGGAAATGTACATGTATTTGGAAAGGCAAAGACTGATTAGGGATAGTCAACATGGCTTTGTGTGTGGGAAATCATGATTTACTAAACAAACTTGATTGAGTTTTTTGAAGTAACAAATAGAATTGATGAGGGCAGAGTAGTAGACGTGGTCTATATGGATTTCAGTAAGGCAGCTGACAAGGCTCCTCATGGAAGGCTGGTTAGCAAGGTTAGATCTCATGGAATACAGGGAAAATTCGCCATTTGGATACAGATCTGTCTCAAAGGTAGAAGACAGAGGGTGGTGGGGGACGGTTGTTTTTCAGACTGGAGGCCTGTGACTAGTGGAGTGCCACAAGGATCGATGCTGGATCCACTACTTTTCGTCATTTATATACATGATTTGGATGTGAGCATAAGAGGTATAGTAAGTAAGTTTGCAGATGACACCAAAATTGGAGGTGTAGTGGAGAGAAGAAGGTTACCACAGATTACAACAGGATATTGAGCAGATGGGCCAATGGGCTGAGGAGTGGCAGATGAAATTTAATTGAGATCAATGCGGGGTGCTGCATCTTGGAAAGGCAAATCAGAGCAGGATTTATACAGTAGTCAGGTCCTGAGGAGTGTTGCTGAATGAAGAAACCATGGAGTGCAGGTTCATAGCTCCTTGAAAGTAGAATCGCAGGTTGATATGAAAGTGAAGGCGGCATTTGGTATGCTTTCCTTTATTGGACAGATTATTGAGTACAGGAGTTGGGAGGTCATGTTGCGGCTATTTAAGGTATTGGTTAGGCCACTTTTGAAATATTGCATGCAATTCTGCTCTCCTTCCGATCAGAAGGATGTTGTGAAACTTGAAAGGGTTCAGGAAAGATTTACATGAATGTTGCTAGGGTTGGAGGTATTGAGCTAAAGAGAGAGGTTGAATCGGCTCAGGCTGTTTCCCTGGAGCGTCAGAGGCTGAGGGGTGACCTTATAGATGTTTATAAAATCAGGAGGGGCATGGATAGGGTAAATAGACAAGATTTTTCCCTGCTGTGGAGGAGTCCAGAACGAGAGGGCATAGGTTTACGGTGAGAGGGGAAAGATATAAAAGAGACCCAAGGGGCAACTTTTTCATGTAGATGGTGGTGCGTGAATGGGCTACCAGAGGAAGTGGCAGAAGCTAGTACAGTTGCAACATTTATAGAGTCATAGAAATATATAGCACGGAAACAGACCCTTCTGTCCAACTCGACCATGTCAACCAGATATCCCAACCCAATCTAGTCCCACCTGCCAGCACTCAGTCTCCAAACCCTTCCTATTCATATATCTATCCAGATGCCTTTTAAATGCTGAAATTGTACTAGCCTCCACCACTTCCTTTGGCAGTTCATTCCATACACCTACCATCCTCTGAGTGAAAACCTTGCCCCTTAGGTTTCTTTTATATCTTTCCCCTCTCACCCTAAACTTATGCCCTCTAGTTCTGGACTCCACCACCCCAGGGAAAAGACTTTGTATATTTATCCTATCCATGCCCCTCATAATTTTATAAACCTCGATAAGATCACCCCTCAGCCTCCGATGCTCCAGGGAAATCAGCACTAGCCTATTCAACCTCTCCCTATAACTCAAATCCGCCGACCCCTGGGACTGGAACATCATAGCAATTACAGAAACATGGCTCAGGAATGGGCAGGACAGGCAACTTAATGTTCCAGGATACAAATGCTACACGAAGGATAGAAAGGGAGGCAAGAGAGGAGGGGGAGTGGCATTTTTAATAAGGGATAGCATTACAGCTGTGCTGAGAGAGGATATTCCTGGAAATACATCCAGGGAAGTTATTTGGGTGGAACTGAGAAATAAAGGGATGATCACCTTATTGGAATTGTATTATAAACCCCCTAATAGTCAGAGGGAAATTGAGAAACAAACTTGTAAGGAGATCTCAG
>NC_057711.1:51139554-51141047 GCF_004010195.1 Chiloscyllium plagiosum
ACCCAAGGAACAGGAGAATCGACGTTTCGGGCATAAAGTCCTTCTTCAGGAATGAGGAAAGTGTGTCCAGCGGGCTAAGATAAAGGGTAGGGGGGAGGGACTTGGGGGAGGGGCGTCGGAAATGTGATGGGTGGAAGGAGGTCAAGGTGAGGGTGATAGGCCTGAGTGGGGGGGGGGGCAGAGAGGTCAGGAAGAAGATTGCAGGTTAGGAAGGCGTGCTGAGTTTGAGGGATTTGACTGAGATAAGGTTGGGGGAGGGGAAATGAGGAAACTGGAGAAACTGAGTTCATCCCTTGTTGTCGGAGGGTTCCTAGGCGGAAGATGAGGCGCGTGAATCCTGAGAAGAGTATAAAGGAAGTAGGAGTATACTTAAGAGGGAAATTTGGAGGGCAAAAAGGGAACATGAGATAACGTTGGCAAATAGATTTAAGGAGAATCCAAAGGGTCTTTACAAATAATTAAGGACAAAAGGGTAACTCGGGAGAGAATAGGGTCCCTCAAAGATCAGCAAGGCAGCCTTTGTGTGGAGCCACAGAAAATGGGGGAAATAATAAATGCGTATTTTGCATCAGTATTTACAGTGAAAAAGGATATGGAAGATATAGAATGTAGGGAAATAGATGGTGATATCTTGCAAAATGTCCCTTTTACAGAGGAGGAAGTGCGTGAATGCCTTGAAACGCATAAAAGTGGATAAATCCCCAGGACCTGATCAGGTATATCCGAGAAGCTAGAGAAGTGATTGCTGGGCCTCTTGCTGAGATATCTGTATCATCGATAGTCACAGGTGAGGTGCCAGCAGACTGGAGGTTGGCTAACATGGTTTCACTGTTTAAGAAGGGAGGTAAGGACAAGCCAGGGAACTACAAACCAGTGAGCCTGACATCGATAGTGGGCAAGTTGTTGGAGGGGATCCTGAGAGACAGGATATACATGTTTTGGAAAGGCAAGGACTTATCAGGGATAGTCAACATGGCTTTGTGCATGGGAAATCATGTCTCACAAACTTGATTGAGTTTTTTTGAAGAAGTAACAAAGAGGATTGATGGGGGCAGAGTGGTAGATGTGATCTATATGGACTTCAGTAAAGTGTTCGACAAGGTTCCCCATGGGAGACTGGTTAGCAAAGTTAGATCTCACGGAATACAGGGAGAACGAGCCATTTGGATACAGAACTGTCTCAAAGGTAGAAGACAGAGGGTGGTGGTGGAGGGCTGTTTTTCAGACTGGAGGCCTGTGACCAGTGGAGTGCCACAAGGATCGGTGTTGGGTCCTCTACGTTTTGTCATTTACATCAATGATTTAGATGCGAGCATAAAAGGTACAGTTAGTAAGTTTGCAGATGACACCAAAATTGGAGGTGTAGTGGACAGTGAAGAGGGTTACCTCAGATTACAACAGGATCTGGATCAGATGGGCCAATGGGCTGAGAAGTGGCAGATGGAGTTTAATTCAGATAAATGTGAGGTGCTACATTTTGGGAAAGCAAATCT
>NC_057711.1:51141989-51156199 GCF_004010195.1 Chiloscyllium plagiosum
ATTGGCTCTGCAATCTCCTCCCTTGCTTGTCAGAGAATCCTAGGATAAATGCCATCAGGCCCAGGGGACTTATCTATTTTCACCTTTTCCAGGATTTCCAACACCTCTTCTCTACATACCTCAAAGCCATCCATTCTACTTATTTGTGTCTCAGTATTCACTATTTGAGCAATAGGGAGAGGTTGAATTGACTGGGGCGGCTTTTCCTGGAGTGTCGGAGCCTGAGGAGTGACCTTGAAAATGTTTGTAAAATCATGAGGTGCATGACAGGATAAACAGACAAGGTCTTTTCCCTGGGATCGGAGAGTGCAAAACAAGAGAACTAGATTTAGGGTACAAGGCAAAAAAATTAAAAGCGACCCAAGGTGTAACATTTTCACCATTAACTATATAAATCCTGCCCTGATTTGCCTTTCCAAAATGTAGCACCTCACAGTTATCTAAATTAAATTTCTTCTTCCACTCCTCAGCCCATTGGCCCAAATGATCAAGATCCCATTGCACTTTGAAGTAGCCTTCTTTGCTGTCCATGACACCTCCAACTTTGGTGTCATCTGCACAATTACTAACTATACCTTCTATGTTCACATCCAAATCATTTATATGAATGACAAAAAGTCATGGACCCAGCATGATCCTTCTGGCATACCAGTGGTCTGACCTCATCAATCCTCTTCGTTACTTCTTTAAAAAACTCAATCAAGTTTTTGAGACATGATTTTCTGTGCACAAAGCCATGCTGACTATCCCTAATCAGTCCTTGCCTTTCCAAATGCAAAGATAAAAGTTTTCAAAAATAAAAGAAAAAGGGCACAAATCCTTTGATCAACAAGAGAACACTGACGTGGTTTAAAATCTCATTCAAAGATGACACTTCAATATGGTAGCACCCCCTGACTAGTAGTCCACTGTCAACTTGCAACACGTGTTCAAGTCCAGGAGCACAGCTCGAACACAGATCCTTCTGATTCGTAAGTGACAGTACTACCACTGAGCCAAGGCTGGCAATATGGCAAACACTAATTTGGATAAACAAATATGTATATGACAAAACATATTAAAATTATTCTGAATAAAATAAATAGTAAAGGAAGGCACTGACCCACAGACTGTACTGCTCCTTTGTTTAAGCTTTTGCTTGTCTTCTCCAAATTTTGGATATTTTTCCTCAGCTGTTGCTCACAAAGGTTTTCAATAATGAGATTGAGTTCATCTGTAATATTCTGTAAGTATGCATTATTGATAAATTTCAGTACTTTAGAATCCTCCACAAGTGTATGTAAAGCATACATATCTTGTCTCAGCATCGTACACATCGCAGGAATCACGTTTTCAAACCCATGAGCCACTTTGTCGAAACTGATCTCATCAGTGTTGGTCAAAACATTATTCTTCAGCATATTTTGTATAGATTTGCACTGGATACTTTGATATTTGGTTAGAACTTCAGATTCCGGGTACAAAAATAGGAGTTGCTGAAGACATTGTGCTTTGAATTGAATATTTGGAAGGACATCATTTATTTCTTGACAATTTTGAAGTTTATCCACTAAGAACCTACGCAGATGTAACCTCACGTCATCCCACATAGACAATGCATCAAGAGAGTCATTGAAGTCAACAGCATGAACTGAAGTACTGGAAGGAACATGAAATGAAGCTCCACATGAATTCAATGGAAACACAACACCACACTCAGTAGAGAGATCCAGGAGTAGCTGCAACACCTTTTCTTCTGAGCCTTCTTCTGTCTTCAGAAAGTGAAGCTTTCAGTAAAGAAAATAAGAGACGAGAAAAAATAATCATGGATAACTGTAGAACTGACATCAGTAGCAACCAGTTATTGTTTATTCTCAAAATACATAATAATATCAGAAGTAATCCAAAACAGATGCTGCACCCCCAACAAATTGAAGAATATTATTGAGTATAATGAGAATATATGTTGTACAATGGTTTTAAAATTCTTCTTCAGCTATGAATCCACAATTGATTTCCAGCAAAAAGTAATCAGTATATTTTGTATTATTTAATCTCTTGGTATTTTGACATAATATTCGCACTCTTGATAATAAAGATGCCATGGACTTTGGAGAAAGCAATTGACACAAGGGTCTTGATTTCTTTTGTGCACTTTTAAAAATATTATTTCATGGAATGTGGACATTGCTTCATCAACTAGCATTTACTGTCCATACCTCATTGCTCCTAAGAAGGTGGTGACAAGTCAGACATTTCTTCATATTTCTGATTGCATTAAGACAGTACAATCAATCAGTCACCCAATTACATTTTATATTTTCTCATCCCTTTTTTCCCTCTGGTTTTTCTGTACACAAGACTTGGAATGAGTAAATATGGGTTCACTGTGTTCCTCTCACATATACACAGATTTAGCTGAGCTTTCCTCAGATATTTCTATTCTACAGCAGAATGCTGGATTTCACTCAGTGTCAGCACAATATTACACTGGTGAATCATAAGCATACCATGTCTCTTATTTCTTTGTCTAATATGCAAAGTATATGTTGATAAATTTGCTGGCCACAAAAGCATCAAGGCCTGGATTCTCAAAATGATGGAAAATGGGTGACAAGCTCAGAAACTGGAAGTCCCAACTCGAAACAAGGCACTTCCTAGTTTCGAATGCCAGATGGTTCACCTTTCGCATATGAGTGTTTCATGGAGGCATCTGCCCAACTGAACTAGCAGCTGCCACTCTCAGGTCAGATTTTGGTAGCCTAAGAGCATGAAACCCAGAGGGTACAGAATAGACCTGGTAAGAGCAGTTCTAAACTATCAAACTTCTTTGGATACTCAAGATACCCCTTTGGATATGGTCCAGAGGCATCTTTGGGGAGGTCAGGTTCTCTTTCAAGGTACAGGGACAAATAAGCATAAAACTGAATTTTCACCCTCATAGAGGCATGGATGAACCCTGCAGATACATACATTTGCACCACTGGCCACTTCCGGGTCATTTTTCTCGAGGTGAGATTGAGGAAGGAACATCTCCAAAAAACAGTCAATTAAGAGGAAATCATTGGAGTGGATAAAGAGTGGAGCTGGAAGAAGCACAGGTCAAGCAGCATCAGAGGAAGTGGGAAGTCGACGTTTCAGGACAGAACCTTTCATCAAGACTGGGAGAAGGGAAGGAGGCTGTGAAATAAATACAGGGACAGAGGGTGGGGCTGGGCAAATGGTCAGTGGAATTGTGATAAGTGGACACAGATGGGAGGCAGTTGTGATTGGTCAGTGGAAAGAGTAGAGCGAATAGGTGGGAAGGAAGTTGGACAGGTAGGGTCAAGTTAAGGGGACAGGATGGAGGAGGCTGTACTTCGTATGAGCTGGGGAGATTTGGAAGCTGGTGAATTCTAAGTTAAGGCCATATGGTTGAAAGCTCCCGAGGCAGAAGATGAGGTGCTCTTCCTCCAGTTTGCATGTGGCCTTGAGTTGATGGTGGAGGTGACTCAGGACAGACATGTTAACAGGGAAGTGAGAGGGGGAGTTGAAATGGATGGCGACTGGAAGGTGGTGTTGATTGGAGTGTACAAACCATAAATGTTCCCTGAACCAGTCTCGGAGTTTGCGCTCGGTGTCTCCAATGTGGAAGAGACTACGTCGGGAGCAACGAATGCAATAAGTCAGGTTGGAAAAAATCTCTGCTGATCTTGGAATGATTCTTTGCGGCCTTGGATACATGTGGGGTGGGGAGGGAAGAGGAGGAGCATGTTTTGCACCTCCTGCAACTGCAGGAGAAGGGTCCAGGTGTGGTTGGTGGGGAGAGGGGTCGTGGTGGGAATGGTCCCTGCAAAAAGCTGATCGGGATGAAGAGGTAAATATCATTTTGGCGTTGGGGTTGGGCGGGGGGGCAGGGGGGTCAGACTACAAGTGGCAGAAGTGTTGAAGGATGATGTGTTGGACTTAGAGATTAATGGGGTGGCATGTGATGACCAGGGAGTCTCTTCCCTTGTTGTGATTGAGGGAGGTTTTCTTTGAGGGCAGAGGTGCAGAAAACAAAGGAAATGCGATTGAGGGCGTTGTTTGATCATGGGGGAGGAGAAATTTTGGTGGTTTAAGTTGGAGGACATCTGGGGTATCCTGGAGTCAAATTGCTCATCCTGGAAGCAGATACAGTGGAGGCAAAGGATTTGGGAGTATGGGATCACATATTTGTGTGGGGGTGGGGGGAGGAGGAGGTGTAATCGAGGTAGCTGTGGAAATCAGTGATTTTGTAATAGATGTCGCCACTCAGTTGGTTTTGGATGTAGGTTTACTCGCTGAGCTGGAAGGTTCATTTCCAGATGTAGCTAACATCTTCAGTGGATCTTACTAGTATCCTTACATACAGATGAGGAAGGACACCACTTTGACTCGGCCAGCACATCCATCTTAGGACAAGCCAAACAAAGACACGCACGAGAATTCCTAGAAGCGTGGTATTCCAACCGGAACTCTATCAACATAAACAGAGTTCAATCCCATCTACCACCCCCTGAGAAAAGGAAAATGAAGTGAGACTTCACCACAGTAAATAGCGTCACCACAGGAAATGATATCACCAACCCAAAGAAACTCAAACATATAAACAAGAAGCAGGAATTATCAGCAGTGCTTCGTCTGAGGCCCACTGAAGATGTTACCTAGTAGGGTGACGATATGTCTGGAAACAAACCTTTCAACTCAGCAAGCAAACCTACATCCAAAACCTCAACCTGAGCTACAAATCTTCTCAAAACTCACTCAGTTGGTTGCCGGAGATGGAGACGGAGAAATGCAGGAAGGGGAGAAAGGTGTCAGAAATGGTCCAGGTGAATTTGAAGTTGGGTGGAAGGTCTGGATGAAGTGGAAGCATGTAGCAGAGGAAAGGTGGGGCATGGTGCCAGTGTAACTACGGAAGAGGGAATTGTCCATGTACCCATAAAGAGGGAGGCACAGTTCAGATATGGGTACCCATGGCAAACCCTCCGGTTTGTTGGAAGTGGGAGGATTGAAAGAAAAAGCTGTTATGGGTGAGGATCAGTTCCGCCAGGTGGTTGACAGTGTCAGTGGAGTGGGACTGGTTGGTCTGCAGGAGAGGGAGAGACAAAGGGCCTTGAGGTGGGGAGTTCCTGGCCTAAAGGGGATTGTCCTGGACAACAGTGTTGAGGTAAGAGGAGTTGAGTTCAGTGGGGAAGGAGCAGGCAGAGACAGTCAGTCAACCGGGGCAATCAGGTTATGAATTTTGGGGAGAAGATAGGGGGAGTTAAGGTGAGGACAGTCCCACTACTACAGCTATTATGGGACAGGGGCAGAGCGGGTAACAGAGTGCTGGCCGCCACATAATATTAATTTTCAAGAAAACCTTTCCACTTCGTTTGAACATTTAAAAAACAGTAAATCTTATTTACCAGTGCTTTAAGAAAGTTTGTCAGCTGATCACATGGAGTGGTGAATGGTTTAACACAGGACATATTGTAATTGCTTAACCACTGTAAGCTGTCACCAGTGTGCTGTAGTTTTCCTCCCATACATAGCTTAGTAAGATCTGATTGCAGCTCCTTCATAATCTGCTCAATACTGAAAAACAAGAGTGGAGAACTATAAGGAACAAATCAAATGAAACATTTTTATAAACCAAGGCTATGCAAAAGGAACAACAATGTTAACACCTTGGGCAAGCAATAAAATTGTGTTTTGATCCTTTCATAAAGAAAATATAGATGATGGAGGTCATTTGCCTCAAGTTTACCCTTTCATCTATGATTATCCCAATCACAGTATTAAATAAACTGTTGATTAGATCTACCATTTCAAATTACACTGTACTAGTTGGAAATAATTCCAGCTACCTGCTAAGTTTTGTATTTGCACTTCTTTTCACATAAGACTTTTTACAAATGTGTAATTATCTATTTCTTGCCATCCTTGCTACAACTTGAAAAAGGTGCTACAAATTAAACTTTGCTATTCAATTTAGTATTCTGAAACTGGAAGATACATAGATGATAATTAGCCCATTTCAATGAATGCCAAAACAGACTGCTAAAATTCAGTACGAACTTCTGATAAAACCCACTCAATCCCAGGAATCGCAGTACTGCCCTCTTTGCTAATGGTATGGGAAATGCCCCGATAGGCTTTGTTTTCACATCCCGTGGGGGCCATCTGTCTATGTCCAATGACATGGCCCAGGATTGTGACTTGGGTTCTTGTGAACTCACTCCTCGCCAGGTTTATCACCAAACCCACTTCCTGAAGTCGATTTAACAATTCTGATAGATGCTGCAAATGTTCCTACCACATGTCTAGCCAACTCATTGCTCTCATTAATCTTACCCTAAACTTTGACACGTAATCCAAAAATGTGGTGTCTGAGCTCTGACTCACCAACTTCTCCTTAATTAATTTCAGTGGTCCGCTCACCTGAGGCTCAAAACCTAATGCAAACAGACTGAACTTGGAAGTTTCCTTTGGAACATCCCTAAATGCAAAAGTACAAATGCCATTCCTTTATCTCAACCCTCTGGATAGTATGGACTATAAGCCCTCAACATAGTCTTTAAAGTTTGTCGCTACTGTTCTAATGTTTCCTGCTATCCTGGAAGGTGTACAGTGGAATTGAATTGTTTATTCGTAAGCTATCCATAACTTCTTTGAATAACTTTAATGTAAAACTTGACCCTTGATCCAATTGTATCTATGGGTTGTCCATATCGAATTAAAAAAAAGTAAATCTTCTATAATACTTTTTGCTGCGATACTGCTTAATGGAATTTTTTAGATTAGATTAGATTACTTACAGTATGGAAACAGGCCCTTCAGCCCAACAAGTCACACCGACCCGCCGAAGCGCAACCCACCCAGACCCATTCCCCTACATTTACCCCTTACCTAACACTACGGGCAATTTAGCATGGCCACTTCACCTAACCTGCACATTTTTGGATTATGGGAGGAAACCGGAGCACCCGGAGGAAACCCACGCAGACACGGGGCGAATGAGCAAACTCCACACAGAGAGTCGCCAGAGGCGGGAATTGAACCCAGGTCTCTGGCGCTGTGAGGCGGCAGTGCTAACTGCTGTGCCACCGTGCCGCCCATAATCTCATAGACACATTCATTTTGATCAACAAATACTGATTCCCACTTTTTTTTTGTTTTAGGTGCAGGTCTAACGCAATCATTTAAAACTTTTACAAAAGGTTCCTCAAATGCGGGAATGTGTGAGAAAGGTGTTGGTTTTATCACTGCCTGAGGTTTTCGACTTACCTGACACATATGAAATGTCTGGCAAAATTCAACATCCTTATGCAGTCCAGGCCAATAAAAGGAATTTGGCTTGAGTTTTATTTACTCCCAAATGACCTCTTACTGGTAATTCACGTGCCAACTGCAACACCTTTTTATAACCCACCGGTAATACAACTTGATGAACTTCTGCCGATTTCTCATCCACTTGAATATGTGATGTTCTCCATTTCTTCATCAAGATGTCATTTTTCAGATAGCAACATTCTGGGATATACTCAAATTCTTCCGTGTATGCTTTTTGATATAACTGTTTTAATTTTTCATCTTTCTATTGTAATTCGGCTAATTTCTCTGAACTACAAACATCCACTTTGTACTCCACCTGTTCTGGTTTTCTTCTTAGCCATTTGATCAAATGCACTCCAACTTCCTCAACTTTATTCTTCGATATTTCCTCTTCCTCAACCTGTGGCTTTTGCAACCTTGTTGCCACACAGTCAGGAAAAATACCAGGACATGCTTTCTGTAATACATCAGTTGCCTGATTTTCAACTGACTTTTTTCAACTCACTCCCACCTGTGATTTAGTTATACCATTACCAAGGTAAAACTGGATTCCTAAAACTGAGAATTTCTCCGTTAGCCATACCACCACTTCATCACTTTTCACCGAAGTCTCCAATCTCACTTTATAGTATGGAGACTTCTCGTCTCACCATGAATACCACATATTACCGCATTTTCTGGCAATATTCTTTCTAAATTACATATCTCCCCATCTCTCATCATCAAAGACTGACTTGCTCCCATGTCTCTTAAGATTTTAATTTAATTACCTATTCCTCCTGGCATACATGAGTGAACTTTACCTTCATAACTATGTTCTTTAAAGAGATCTGGCACTTTCTTCTCAATCAACCCTTGATCAGTCGTACATTATTTTGCAACGTTTTATCTTCCATTGTGCTTTCCTTTACCACTTCAACAAATCTCACTGGCTTCACAGTGTTTTTTCTAAACCATCTTTACTATGACTTCATGTGGCCCACTTTACTGCAATGAAAATACCTGAGCTTTTTTTACTTCTCTTCCCCCTCATGGGTTTCTTTTTTGCCCTGCAGTAAATTATCTGAAATGAAATCTCCTTTTCCCTTACCATCTGAGGATTTCTCTTTTCCCCAACTTCTAACACTCACAAACTAAAATTGATTTTTGAACCAAATCATGATCATCTGCTATTTCCGCTGCTAATTTTGCAGGTTAAACTCTCTGAACTTCCACACGAGTTCTCACTACTTCAGGAAGTGAATTTTTGAACTCCTCCAAAATAACAGTCTCTCTAAGAGCGTCATATGTTTAAATTATTTTCAATATCCTTATCTACCTATTAAAATTACTTTGTTTAATTCTTTCAAACTCAATATACATTTGACTAGGGTCCCTCCTTAGATTCTCGGAAGTGTTGTCTATAGGCGTCTGTTACTAGCTCACATGCACTTAAAATGGCTTTCTTCACCTGATTATATTTCCCAGATACCTCTTCTGATACTCATTCAAATATCTTTTTGACTCTACCTACTGAGTTTGAATCAAAAATACCCTCATGATCGTTGGCCATTTCATGTGTTTCGCCATTTTCGAAAATGAAAAAGGCTTCTCCAACCTTCTCATCACACGAAGGTAACGCTTGTTTAAACAGATCCCCACCAGGCCTCTGGTTATGATGTGTTTGCTTGTCATCATTATTCTCCTCACTAAGCCGACCTTCTACCTTTGCTTCTGCCCTTTTCAGTCAACTTTCCTGTCCAATTGCCAACTTCCATTGCTTCTTTCTGCTTTTCTTCTCTCTCTTTCTCCTTTCTTCTGGTAGGGCTACTCTTTTCATTTTTGTTTTCCTTTCCTTGAGCTATTCTCTCTTTCTGTTGTTCCTCTGCCTTAAATCGTAATTCAAACTGTTTAAATGTACTTTTCATGCTTAAGCTCCTCCATTTTCAATTGAATTTTAACCACTTCCAAAGATTACGATGGCATTTCTGGCAACTGTAAATGCTGCATGATTGCCACAACTATTTCCTCTTTTCTCACAGACTCAGGCAACTCAAACTTCAGCCTGTCTGCAAATTTGGAAAGCTTTGCCTTGCTCACTTTCTCTAAAACGCCTGAAGTTATTTCTTTCATCCCATGAAACCCTTACTGCCTGAAAGAGCCATTATTACACAAGGCCCACCCTGGTTAAACCAACTGAATTCAACAGCTGAAATAAAAGACCCTAACACTCACCAGTCCTTGTCTTTGAGTCCAATAATCCTAAAATCCAATCTGGATTAGAGATTTTGATCCTGTGAAGAGATCCAGTTTGTTAAGGACCAGATCAGAAGGTTGCCGAGACTCTAATTTCGCATTTCAAAGGTAAATCTAAAGTGCTGTGTTCCAGATGCAATTCAATTGGTCAAACTATTCCATGTTAAGCACATTGATTTAAACACTCTAATTAAAATACAACAAAAAGAAAGAAGAACTGAAAAAAATGCTATAAATCACAGTTGGTCAGGCAATATCCATGGAGAGCAAGCTAACATTTCAATTCTAGATAACTCTTCATCAGAGCTCCTAAAAGAAAGAGGAACTTGGAATAACTTAACTCTCTTGGAGAACATAGAATAGAATAGTAGATTATATTACCACTGAACAATAACTATTCCAATATAGTAACATCCCATAAACACGTTCTTGGCAAAAGGCAAATTCAGAAAAACAGCACTGTCTCACATTTAAATCCAGCAGCCCAGAGAAAAACCGCCGAGAAAACTTGGGGAGTGCAGCAGCCAGGAGAGATTACTGCTTTCTGACCCTGCTGAGACACTAGCAACCGTTGCTGAAGAAACTAAAAATTCTGGTTCTATGAGAGCTTGACCCCACCCATTCAGGCTGCTTCTATTGCTCTAACTCTTAAAACAAAAACCAAGGCCTCACAAGATGCTTACTCTGTGGTTTTGGTAGACTGCTCTGTATCTTTGTCTTAAAACCTCACTTAGAGTCATAGAGATGTACAGCACGGAAACAGACCTTTCAGTCCAACCTTTCCATGCTGACCAGATATCCCAACCCAATCTAGTCCAACCTGCCAGCACCCAGCCCATATCCCTCCAAACCCTTCCGATTCATATATTCATCCAAATGTCTTTTAAATGTTGCAACTGTACTAGCCTCCACCACATCCTCTGGCAGCTCATTCCATATACGTACCACCCTCTGTGTGAAAAAGTTGCCCCTTAGGTCTCTTTTATATCTTTTCCCTCTCACCCTAAACCTATGCCCTCTAGTTCTGGACTCCGCCCCCACCCCAGGGAAAAGACTTTGTCTATTTATCCTATCCATGCCCCTCATAATTCTGTAAACCTCTATAAGGTCACCCTTCAGCCTCTGATGCTCCAGGGAAACAGTCCCAGCCTGTTCAGCCTCTCCCTATGTCTTAAATCCTCCAACCCTGGCAACATCCTTGTAAATCTTTTCTGAACTCTCTCAAGTTTCACAACATCCTTCCAATAGGAGGGAGACCAGAATTGCATGCAATATTCCAACAGTGGTCTCACCAATGTCTTGTACAGCTGCAACATGACCTCCCAACTCCTGTACTCAATACTCTGACCAATAAAGGAAAGCATATCAAAAGCCTTCTTCACTATCCTATCTACCTGCGATATCTACCTCACTTCAAAAGAACCAGGACCAAATAACCTCTTAAAGCCACAGCATCATCACATCATCACAATGTAGAGTTGCATTTGGGGCAAAGGGGATCTAACGTCATCTAAGGTCAAGTTGGAAATACAGATCACAGTTCAGCATATCAATAGATTGTTTTAAGCTAATTACGTGATCATTTTAATTCCATATTTCACATCCAATGCCTGGCAGCCAATATGATAAGGATAGGAACATTGGACATAGAACCAAATTACCTACTCTTACACCTAAAAGCAGTTCCACCATTCAACAAGTTCAAGGTTGATATGGGTGCAACTTAATTCCACGTTTTTGCCTCATAATCCCTTATCTGTCAGAAACCTAACTCGGCACTGAAAAAATTGAATAAATGTACCAGCCTCTACTGTTGCTGCAAAACACCACATTCCTCATAAGAACAACTCTCAGAGAAAATAAATTTTCGTCATCTGTCTGAAAGGTTCTTACTAAATTCAGAGCATTATAGAGTTATGCAGCATGGAAACTGACCCTTCAGTCCAACTCATCCATGCCAAACAGATATCCTAACTGATCTAGTCCTATTTGCTAGCTTTTGGCCCAGATCTCTCAAATCCTTCCTATCCATATGCCCATCAGATGCCTTTCAATATTGTAATTGAACTAGCCTACATCACTTCCTCTGGCAGCTTGTTTCATCCACAAAACTAACTTCTTCCTGGGATTTGACCTATCAAGACCACTTAGGATCTTATATGTGTTTTCGTAAGATTATCTTCAGCTCTTCTGAACTCCAACTGGGATTAGGCTCAAGCTAATCAACCCTTCTTCCTAACATCATCCCAGGAATGAGAATCTTTTCTAACCTGTTTCCAGGAGGAGATCAAAACTATACTTAACACTCCAGATTGGTCTCACCAAGGCCTAGACAGCTGCAACAAAATTTCCTTATTTTTATATTTATTCCAGTGGCAACAAATTACAGGTCATTCTGGTATTAGGCACATTTCATTAACTCGAATTTGCTGTAATGCGACTGATTAACTGTGGACACAGTTTCTAAAGTGCAAACTTTAAAATGTGTGTTGGCTGTAATATGATTACATCGCCAACACTTTACGGACTGTTTTTAAAGTGCGATTTTTCTGTAATGTGGGGTTGTGCAAGAACACAACCATTGCGTATAAAAAGAACTATATGTAGAGCATTTAATTTGCCTTCCTATTCACTTCCTTTACCTGTACACATACACGTTACAATTCATATACCAGGACTCCAAGATCATTTTGAACCTCATTTCGCTGTTCTACATTTCCTGCCAAAGCGAACAAGTTCACACTTTCCCACAGCATTATCAAACTACCAGATTTTTGCTAATTCACTTATCCTGTCTCTATCCCTTTTTGGAATCTCTGTCTCTGCCTGATAATTTGTTTTCATGTCTAACTTGCTGTCAGCAGCAAATTTGGTCCCTTCATCCGTGCCATTTATAAGTACTGCAAATAGGTGAGGCCTAACACTGATCTCCTTGAGACGGTGTCTCAGTATTGACTCTGATGTGCTGCTTGGAAACAATAATAATCTGATTTAATGTTTGGAGTTATTTTTGAAAATATTGATCATGTTTTACGAACGTTTCTTTTCACTATTTTAACCCATCCATTAAACTAACAGGTAATAAAGTATCACAATTGCTCACAAGTTGTCTACTACAATACCAATATATAAATAAAACTCCAAAGTAGCTCATGATTTTTGTTGCTTTTACTTCTTAAGTCAGTTATTGAATTCATTGATAATGTTTGATTTAAAAAGATCATTTTCTCATAATGCCAATTTCCATTCACCCTTATAATCGTAAAAACATAGAGAAATAAACATGAAATACCTAATCATATAGTTTAATTAAAAACAGCTAGGATCAAAATAGTAACTAAGATGCAAAACAAAATCAATTGGACAAGTACTGAAAAGTACTTCGACAAATGGGCTGGATAAAATACCAACTAAAATTGGGAAGAAGGATTTTAAAAGGAGCTTAATAAGGTAAAATTTAAATACACTGAAATTGATACTTCAACAGAATCAAAGACCCTTTTCTGAAATCTGAATAGATAAAATGAAAACAAAACCACACCGCTTGTGGCCCAATTAGTCACACAGAGGTACAGCCATTGAGCGACTTTTGTCACTGTGTGGGTGAGGCACATGATTTCACAGATCCCCCAGCTTTTCAAATTCTTTGTCAAAAGGTTTTCATTGTATGCAGCCTCAAATCTCTAATTAGAAAATATATAATGAATTTCATGAGGAAGTCAGATTCAAGTAAATCTTAAACTATAGAATCTACATACTAGCTACAGACCTAAGTCAACTTTACAAAATCAGCAGTTTCAGTAATTTGTTTCCAATACTGAGAAGAGAATTTGACAGCTAAACTTCAAAGGACCATACCTGTTAAATGTAGCAGCAGAAACTTAACTTTGAGCTTAGGTCCTTTGCTTCACAAACATAGTTGGAATTTGCATGAATTAATTTTATTTTATTGACATCTCAGCAGATATTGTCTTATTCTTGAGAAAAGATGATGCACAAACTTTCCAAAGTTTTGTTTTTAACAACTATTTTATTCAGAATACGTCATAATGCACAAGAAAAATGTTTGAGCAGTTCTTCCAACCGAAGTCGACTGAGTTACATATCTAACTCTAGTAATAACTATTTGAGAGCGACTATAGTTGCCTTGAAAGTGTTAATCGTCAACCTGCAGAGTTTATCAACTGAAAAGACTTCCACTCCATTCAATTATGCGATCATCCACATCAAATTCTGGATGTCTGAGCCACAAACCTAGGAGCAACCATGATTCTTGAATGTCAGAAAACTTGCCTCTTTCCAAGGTTCTTGAGCCATATAGGAGTCTTTTCTAAACTGCTTCTAATAGGAGACCAAAACAATATACAACACTCCAGGTGTGTTCTCTCCAAGGCCTGGACATATAGGAATGGCCACTGTGACACGTGTTCACTCTTCCAAACACGGCTTGTGATACCTTTACAATACCGTCAGAATGACAGACTATTAAAATAAGTTGTTCATACTTTTACAAGGGCCATAATGAAACAGACTCTGGATTAGTGGTGCTGGAAGAGCACAGCAGTTCAGGCAACATCCAAGGAGCAGCGAAATCGACGTTTCGGGCAAAAGCCCTTCATCAGGAATAAAGGCGGTGAGCCTGAAGCGTGGAGAGATAAGCTAGAGGAGGGTGGAGG
>NC_057711.1:51156262-51186376 GCF_004010195.1 Chiloscyllium plagiosum
CTGGTTTCCAGCATCTGCAGTCATTGTTTTTACCTCGTTGATTTTAACCCTACTGTGAATCCTCTTGCAAGGATGCCTGCCTTGAAGAAGTTTTCCTCCTCTCTCTACAAGAATCTCAGGGAGTCTCTCTCTCATTGCAACTCCCAGGTCATTTCCTCAGCCTTGAAACTCTTATCTCTCCATGCTTCAGGCTCTCTGCCTTTATTCCTGATGAAGGGCTTTTGCCCGAAACGTCGATTTTGCCTGTCCTCGGATGCTGCCTGAATTGCTGTGCTCTTCCAGCACCACTGATCCAGAATCTGGTTTCCAGCATCTGCAGTCATTGTTTTTACCTCGTTGATTTTAACCCTACTGCGAATCCTCTTGCAAGGATGCCTGCCTTGAAGAAGTTTTCCTCCTCTCTCTACAAGAATCTCAGGGAGTCCCTCTCCCACTGCAACTCCCAGGTCTACTCTCTCCCCACCCCCACCCTCCCCTAGCTTATCTCTCCACGCTTCAGGATCTCTGCCTTTATTCCTGATTTTATTTCTGCTTTTGCCCGAAACGTCGATTTCGCTGCTCCTTGGATGCTGCCTGAACTGCTGTGCTCTTCCAGCACCACTAATCCAGAATCTGGTTTCCAGCATCTGCAGTCATTGTTTTTACCACCATAATGAAACAGACTACAGGCTTTCTTAAGATGAAGTTTTGAAGCTTGGATTGCTCCAGCAGAAATATGATATAGCCCAGAAAGTATGTCCCACATCATTGTGCCCTTCACAATTGGACCCAATTGACAGTCAGGATATTGAGCAGGAAGAACATCTATGACAGAGCATTGTTGTGTCCAAGAGGCCAGAGATAACCTCTTTAAAACACACCTATAGGTCAAATAAGTCTTATTTCGAATTAACTTAATAGTTTAGCATTACACTGGTAATCTTGCAACTAGGCCCTACTACATGCAAAGGATATGTGGATTTTGGTAGATTTGCAATCCTTGACTTTTTGTACTGCTGAATATCTTCCTTTCCATGTGAATGTATGCTTAATATCTTCTGGTGATTCCATTTAAAGTTTTATGAGAATGGTCTCAGGAATAAGAAATTTCAGTGAGAAGAGACTGAAGAGACTTTTCTTGGACAGAAAGAGGCTGACGGAAAATTTGGTACAGATTTTCAAAATCACGAGTGGTTTTGATAGAGTAGATAGAGAAATACTGCTCATGTTCGTACAAGAAACAAGACAGCATAGGTTTAAAGTTAGGAGCAAATGAAGCAATAATGATCTGAGAAAAAAACATTTTCACAGAGCAAGCAGTTAAGGCAAGGAATTTCTGGAAATGTGGTGGAAGCTCAATTGCGACATGCAAGGCATTGGATGATTATTTGGATAGAAATGGTGTGCAGCAATATGAGGAAAAGACATCAGATTGGCACGAGGTTTTAGAACCATTACAAGCACAAAGGGCTGAATGTTAAACAGCAGAAGAAAGCCAATGTTA
This sequence comes from Chiloscyllium plagiosum, assembly GCF_004010195.1. Lineage (NCBI taxonomy): Eukaryota > Metazoa > Chordata > Chondrichthyes > Orectolobiformes > Hemiscylliidae > Chiloscyllium > Chiloscyllium plagiosum. The sequence continues at coordinate 51,157,746 of NC_057711.1, forward strand.
TGACTCTGTAAATTACCTACACATAACATGCCCTATTTACTGTTTTTTTTCCACTGTCAAGAGACAGTGCATTAACATTGCATGGAGTTACAGCCAGATCGCTCTTAAAGCACAAGTCAAGATATCCTGAGTGCTAATTTATGAAGCCTCTCAGGACAAGTCAGCAAGTTGAGAAATATCCTGAAGAATTTCCATTTGAACCTTCCGTCATCAGCAATCCTTCTATGTTTCATTACTAAATTACCCTGAAATACTTAAGCACCTCTTGGACAGCACTGAACCTGCATGGGACAGTATTTTATGCAGCTTTTCTAATACAACCAAAGCAATGTGTGGCACAGCAGATGTATGACCAGTCAATCAGACATCTCCCACCCTTGAATGGTGTTTTCATCGAAAGACGATACATAGAATGAACTTTAGTATAAATAAAGTATAACACCTTTGCTGCAATCCCCAATGTTTTGGTTCCAGGATCCCTGGCATCTGATGCTATCTCCAATAAAGGAGGCAGCTGCTTGTGAAAAATGAGCAACTCTTGGCTATCTCATCTTCTTTCATCCTTGTACGCAATTATGTGTGACTTTTCGGTAAAGATTATTTACAATGATGTTACACTGGTGCCAACTATGTTCCCACTACAAGACTGCTTCTTCCTTGGTTTCCCACTATATCTAAATACAGTCCTGACTTCAGCAGCTGGAGTGGAGGAAATGGCCTGTTAACTTGGAAGATCTGCGCAGTGGTCTCTTGGTCCCTTGGGCCTAGACGGCATAGGCCAGCTGATAGTCTCGTGTCCAGATGCAGGTTTACCCTCCTTGGCTTGGCAAGCTTTGAGATCACAGCCAGGCAGAAGGTGAAGGGGCAGGCAATTCTGGAGTGTCCTGAGAAGCTTCAGAAAGGGAGTGGGTGGGGCTATGACCACTCTGACCCCTCAAAAGGAAGGTGGCACCTAGAATGAGGTCAAGGTCTTTCTCATCTTCTCACACTGCCTTGATACTGACTACCTATGGATAGACGAATGAAGTACAGGTTTTGTGCATATCCAGCAGACAGTATTTTGACGGTGCAATGGAGGCAGTCATCCAAATGCATGCTGGTGTCAGGACATGACTGATTATGGTGGTGGAATTCTTCACTGTTCAATTCAGCACACCAAGTGCCTCTCACAGATCTGTAGTGTGTCTGTGCAAATTTGTGTTTTAAAATTTGCATGAGTCACACTGGCTGCTCAACACTTATTGCCTATCCCTAGTTGCCCTTGAGAAGGTAGTGATGTACTGCCTTTTTGAACTATTGCAGTCCATCTGCTGTAGTTTGGCCCACAATGCTGTTAAAGAAGAAATTCCAAGAATTTGACCCAGCGACAGTAAAGGAATAGCGATATATTTTCATGGCTTGGAGGGGAACTTGAAGGTGGTGGTGTTCCCAAGTATCTACTGCCCTTGTCCTTTGATTGAATTTGATTTGATTTATTGTTGTCATATGTAGCTAGGTACAGTGAAAAGCTTTGTTTTGCGAGCAGTGCAGGCAGATCATAGCAAAAAAGGACATCCAGATCATAGAGTCCTTGAAGAGAGCGAGGCATACAAGATTACAACTGCACGGGGGTGCACAAAGCAAGATCAACTTTAGCAAGTGTAACATTATTTGAAGTTCCATTCAGGAGTCTAATAACGACATTGAACAAGCCGTTCTTAAACCCAGTGGCATGCATTCAAACTTCTATATCTTCTGCCTGACGCAAGATGTTGGAAGAGGGCATTAGCAGAGTGGGAGGGGTGCTAGATGATATTGGCAGCCTTTCCACGACAATGAAAATGGAGTGTAAATGGAGTGTATGGGTGGGGGTTTGGCTATGGTCTGGACTATGCACACGACTTTCTGTAGTTTCTTATGATCCTGGGCAGAGTAGTTGCTCAACCAAGCTGTTATGCACTCAGATGGAATGCTTTCTATAGTGCATCTGTAGAAGCTGATGTCGGAGAAATTTGCCCATTAGGTTGACATCACAAAATACAGCTCTCGAAGTGAAACTGACAAACAGTTTATTGCTAGCGACATCGCTGGAAGAGAACCAGACTCGCTGACAGAGAACTGACAGTCTGTATAGGTAGATCAGATTTCTCTGCCCAGAGCTGAGGATGAGACCAGTTTTATAATAATGCCGCACAATGACACTAATTAAGAAATGGGGCACTACAATGTATGTGGAATTGGAGTAATCTAATTGCAAGGATGCTAATTGGAAAACAAATATCAGATGAATGTACTGTTCCTTCACACAATGCAACATCCTGACAGTATCGATGGTTCCATTCCTCTTCACAGGAAGATGTTAATGTCTCCTCTGAAGTGGTGAGGTGCTTCCATTGTCCTGTTCCTGCAGCATGCCCTTGCTGGTGGTCTGACCTGCTTTTTGTGTGGCTTTGGCATTGATGGGTTGTGAAACTGCCCTTGGGGCTTTCAGATATTTGTGGTGCTCTGTCATTGTTAGTGAGAGCTTGTATTGCTGTCTGATTTGGCTTGTGAGCTGCTTGGGGATTCTGGGTGTTTTTGGTACAGTTTGGCCAATTTTGCTTTTGTGGGCCTATAGTGGGTTAGCAATTTTTTTCCCACAGTTGGTGAGTGACCTATGGACACACCGAAGTTCCTAAGCCACCTGAGAAGTAGACCTGTTGTTGTGCCTTCTTGACCGTTGCACCTATGTGGAAACTCCAGGACAGATTGTCAGTCGGTTATTATCACTCTGAGGAACTTGACACTTGCTGCACTCTTCACTTCAGATCTTTTGATTTAGATGTAATGCTGTAATGAAAATTGTTGCACTGAAGGCCTGGGCTCTTCCATCACTGAAGATGGGATTTGCAGTGATTGTAACCAGGTCAGCCAGGTGGACCTCGTAGAGTTCCCTGATTGAGGCTATTAATCTGGCCCAGTAAGGGAGTCCTGGCTGACAGATATATACAGGAATGTCAGAGATTCTGTTCAGTCTGAGAAAGCCAATCTAGTGTCAAGTACTATGCATGCGTAAATAAAGTGTAACTTAGTGATAGCGTATCAGTCTGTGCGGAGTTATTTCAGGAATATTTGTGGAGCCTCCCCTTCCTCCAATGAGTTGTCCAATTGTCCACCATCATCATGACTGAATGTGGCATCTTAGATCTGATCTGTTTGTTATGGGATCCTTAACTCTATCAGTTTGTTGTTTATACTGTTTGACTTGCAAGTCGTCCTGTTTGGCAGCTTCACCAGGTTGACAACTCATTTTTAGGTATAGCTGGTGCTGCTCCTGGCATGCCGCCCTGCACTTCCACTGAACTAGAGTTGGTCCCCTGGCATGATAATGGCTCAATGGGGAGTATGCCTGCCTGTGAGGGTGCAGATTGTGCTGGAGTACAATTCTGCTTCTGTTGTTGGCCCACTGTGCCTCATGAATGCCCACTCTTGAGTTGCTAGATCTATTCATAGTCTGTCCCAATTAGCACAGTGATAATGCCACACAACACAATGGAAGGCATTCTTAATATGAAGGCGGCATTTCATCTCCACCAGGACTATGCAGCAATCACACTTATCAATTCTGTCATGGACAAAATATTTGACAAATATTTATCAGCTGAGAACACAGGCCTGTATTCTGCCTAGAGCTGAGCAGGTGTCTGGTCTCCAGCTGTTCTCTCAGCAAAGAGTCCTGGAGCATTTCTACCTTAACCAACTGCGAAATGTGTCAATGATGAGCTCACTAGATTGTGCACCCAAATTTAACCGAGAAATAGACTTTCACTCCACTGGGCACTAAGTTAGTGCAGGATGCAGTTGAAAGTCTTATTTATGCATTCTCTGAGGGCTCAGTAGCACCCCCCACCTCCCGCTGAAGTAGAGATGCAGTGGGGTGCCTTCAGTACCAGTTTCTTTGTGAAACTTCATTGGTGTTGCATTTACCTGTGTAAAATAAAGAGAGAAAATTAGTTTTACACAAGCTTTTATCCATCTTTAACATTAAGAATGAGTGAGCACTGATGCTAATGAAATAGCATCACAGAACGACAGCAAAGCTTACTGGATTGGTTACATACCAAGATCTCTCCATTCTCATGAGTGGTCATGCTTTTCTCAGGCCAAATGCAAAATATTCTTCTCACTGTGAGTGAGAAACCTAGAATCTGTTACCCTAACCTGCAAAGTCTTGAGACGCTCAGTCTAGTTATGAGCTTACGTTTTCAGCAATGAGATAAACAGAAGGACTAAGGACTGGATACAACTGCAGTTAGTGCTGATGCATGACTATGAGTGTACTGAAATGCCTCAGTGAGTGAGTAGGAATGGGTCAGTAATTTTGGAAGATGAGGTGGGTGCAACTTACATAATGTAGTCGATTCATCTTGGTAAGAAGTGTGTACAGGGACTGGGACAACACTTCTATTATAGGACAAGCCAAACAGAGAACAGCCAGGGAATTCCTAGAGGCATGGCACTCATCCACAGATTCAATCAATAAGCACATCGACCTGGACTCAATATACCGACCACTGCAATGAACAGCTGGAACTGACAACCGGAAGCGGCAGATTCAAGCCACTACAAATGGTGGAGGAAAGATCACAGAAGCACTTCACAGGAGGCTCCGAAGCAATTAGGATGTCACCTCGACAGAGGACGAAACGTCTGCAACACAAATTCCCAGCTCGGCAAACAGAAACACAACAATGTGTGTACAGTGGCAGAATTACAGTGAATGGGTAGTCCCGTGAGTGTGAAGGAAAATGATGGTGGCACATACCTTTGTAGAAAGCAGAAGTTCATGACCTTTCCTCACTGATGGCCATCCTCTTCATTCAGGACAAAGTATTGACCTGGACTGCGATTTGTATCCAACCTGGCTCGGTCTGGTGGTATGCCCTCCTATGGATGTCAGATGGGAAAAGGACTACACTCTTCTCCACCAGTACATTTACTTCCTATCCTCTGGATCATAACTCCAGTGCTGAGATTCAAACACCAATGTCATGGACTCATCTTGGCTGCAGCACTTGAAGGTTTATGCATCTGGACTTTAAATATAAGGATCATGGGAGAGAATGGAAGGCATGAATTGGCATTGTTGAGTGTGCCTGTCTCCAGCAAGCAGTCACTGTTCCCTCTCCCAAGTAACAAAAATCTCAGGCTCTGAAGCACTATACCGCCATCTCCAGCTGCATGTTTCGAAATGAAAATATAGCCTCTTTCAGCAACTTCATGGCAGAGACGTGGCTGAGATACTAAATGAATATTTAGCATCTTGAATTATCGATGAAGGATATGGTAACCAAGCTAATTTACATATTTAATGAGTTAAAAGTTGATAAGATTTGATAGAGTGGCTATACTTAAATTGATAAACTACCAGGACCAAATCAGATGCATCAAGGATACTAAGAGAATGAACAGTGGAAATTGCTCAGCAACAAAGCAACAGTTCTTAGATATAGCTTTGGTGGCAAAGAACTGGAGAATTACAAATTATAGAATCGGTTTAAAAAGGGTGCAAAGTTAAGTTCAGCAACTGTAAGTCAGTCAGTTTAATCTGGTGGTTCAGACCAAATTAAGCTTAAGTAACTTGCCTGAGCTTTTGGCTAGGTTCGACTTCCACAAGAAAATTTATATAAAGTGCCACAAAAAAGGCTTGTGAACAAAGTTTAAACTTATGGAATTAAAGAAAAAAAAAATTTGCAGCACTGATATGAAATTGCTGAGTAAAAGCAACCAGAATAATTGAAAACGTTATTTCTCAAACTGGAGGAAATGTTATATTGTGATATTCCCCAAAGGAGAGGTAGCGTTAGGACCCAACTTCATCATGTGCTAATGATCCAGACCTGGGTGTACAAGGCACAATTTACAAGTTTCAGAGGACACAGAACTTGGAAGTAATATTAGACATAAGGAGGATAATGGAATCAAGGGTTACAGGGAAAAGGCAAGAAAGTGGAGTTGAGGATCACCAGATCAGCCAACAGCAGACTTGGCATGATGGATACATCTTATGTCTAATGGTTGCATGCCGAAGAGGGTGGAGGCCCTCCAAAAGTTTGGGGAATGGGTAGACAAAAGATAGATAGAATTTAATTCAGTGAAATTTTAATGCAGCATTTCCCAAGTCCAACACTACAAGGCTGAGTGCCTTTCTCACTGCATGCAATAGCAATTTTTCAGAGAAGTGTGTAATAACAAATTCCATATCAAATTATTACCAAATAAAACATGTACACATTGGAAATCAAATGTTAATCTTAAAAATACAAGCACATGATTCTGAAAGCTTGCCAATATAGTGAACAACCTACCACACAGCATTCTGCTTCAAATTGTCCTCAATGTCACCAAAAGTTTGATGTAATTCCAATTCGCCTGGTATTATGTCCAAGAAACATCCTGAGTAGGAATAATCGAAGAGGTAATCTCCTTCCCATGCCATCACTTACATCTGAAAATAATAGTTTGAATTAATGATTTACACAATTGTTCAAATAAAAGAAATCACTAATCGAAAATTTAATTAGAAAATCATTCAACACATTTCATGTCCTAATATGCCAGCAAAAAAAAACCTCTTGAAAACAGCTCCTGTGGACTGGAAAAGGCTCGCCAGAAGAAACTTTGCAAGAAATATGAAATCAGGATAAGGAGGAAATAAATAGAATTTATTTATATAAATAGAAAGCAGAAAACATCAGTGCTTCGTCCGGAGGCTCAGTGAAGATGTTACCTAGTCTGGTGACGAAACATCTAAAAATGAACCTTTCAGCTCAGCAAGCAAACCTACATCCAGAACCTCAACCTGAGCTACAAATCTTCACAAAACTCGCTAGGGATAAATATTGTCCATATAACACTGGATAAAATCCACTACTTCAAAATATTGCCATGGGATTTTTTTATTTTTCATTCATTGAATGGATAAGAGTGCTGCTGCCAACTCCAGCATTTGTTACCAATCCCTAAATACCATCAAGAAGATATTGGTGAGCTGTCTTTTTGAACTGCTGCAATCAACTTGGTATGGGCACATTCACAGTATTGTTAGGAAGGGAGTTCCAAGTTGTTGACTTAGCAACAGTAAAGGAATGGCATCTAGTTTCAATCAGCATGGTGTGAGACTTGCAGAAAAATTTTTTGGTCATGGTCTTCCTTTATGTTTGTGGCCCATTTCCTTTTCGGTAGTAGACGTTGTGGGATTAGAAGATGCTGTTTTTGGAGGCGTGATGAGTTCTTACACTCCAAAGGAATATGATACATGGTATTTTGTATCTTTGATGAAAAGAGTGAATATTCAAACTCGTGGATGGAGAGCCAATCAAGCAGATTGTTTTTGTCCTGGGTGGTGTTGAGACCCCGGAGTGGAAAAACAGGCAGTGCCAGAGAGATTCAGCGGGCATACAAGCAGAATCGCTCTGAAGAAATCATACCAGACTGGAAACTTAACTGTTTCTCTCTCTACAGATGCTGCCAGACCTGCTGAGTTTCTCCAGCATTTGCTGTCTACCAACGTCTTTGGTATTTCTCTTTACTCTCAAATGGAGTTGCACTTATACAGGCAAGAGAAGAATTCTATCATATTCCTCACATGCATTTTCAGTTTCTGGTCAATAGTAAATAACCCAGGATAGTGATGGAGGGAATGTGTTCACAACATCATTGAATGCCAAAGGGAGATGACCAGCTTTCTTTTCTTGTTGGAAATGGTCATTTTGGTGTATGAATGTTACTGGCTACTTCTCAATGCTTACAATGTCCAGGTATTGCTCCTTGCGAACAGGCCCCTCAGTATCTGATGACTTGCAACTGGTACTACACACTACACAGACATATTTGGTTCATTCCACTTCTGCCATTACGATGGAGGGCAGATCACTGATGAAGTAGATGAAGTTCGATGGGCTCAGAACACTACCCTGAGGAACTCCTGGCACTGAGATGACTGTCTGTGGTGTAAAATTATGTCCCAATACATGTGTGAATCATAATGTAACACATGTATTGGGCCAAGCAGTGGAATGTGGTGAAACGGTTAAAAATTATGTCCCAATACATGTGTGAATCTAACCGGAATGGAGGTGTTGCTTAGTCCCGTGTGAATCTTATTACACACCTCCCCGTGTGAATCTTCTTATCTGTATGTAACCAGAATGGAATGTGTTTTTTAGCCTTGCTCTGCTGTTCACATGAATGTTTATATCTGGAAAAGAGTATATCAGCTGGAAAAGTCTCCAGTTCGGTGAGTCTGCTCCGGGGTTACGTCTAACCGCCGAGCGTGGGTTGTTGGCAACCGCTCTACGAGAACTGACGGCTCCCAGTTCCGGTAACATGTAGAGTGAGTATAAGCCAGACCCGTTGTAAGTATGAGACCTGGTTGTGGTGACGCTGCGGGGAATAAAATGCTCATATTCTAGCAGACTCGCCTCTTGGTCGTTTGTTCTGTGTCAGACTACTCTCCTACGAACCTGACCTTGAGAATTTTTTTTAAAACACTGTCCCTCAACAATCACAAAGCATCTTACTCCATGTGAAGTCTGATTCTAAACACTGGAGAAAATTGCCCCAACTTTCATTAACTTTAGTTTTGTTAAGGCCTCTTGATGTGAAACACAATTAAATGCCATATTGCCATTGATGTCAGTATGGCATTTAATTGTGTTTCACATCAAGGGGCCTTAACAAAACTAAAGTTAATGGAAGTTGGGGCAATACTCTCCAGTGTTTGGAATCAGATTTCACATGGAGTAAGATGGGTTGTGATTGTTGAGGGACAGTCATCTCAGTGCCAGGAGTTCCTCAGGGTAGTGTTCTGAGCCCATCGAACTTCATCTGCTTCATCAATGATCTGCCCTAGATCGTAACGGCAGAAGTGGAAAGAACCAAATATGTCTGTGTAGTGTGTAGTTCCAGTTGCAAGTCATCAGATACTGAGGGGCCTGTTTGCAAGGAGCATGTCAGCCACTCTCACTTACTTCTGAAATCAGTTCCTTCATTTATATCTGAGCCAAAGCTAAAATGAGGTTTGGAGCTCAGTGATGCTGCCAGGACCCAAAGTGGGCACTGGAGAATAATCTGCAAGAACGAAAAAGCATAAGAAACTGGAGTTAAAGTAGACCATATCGCCTGTCAGGCCAGAACACTTCTAACATTCATAATTGATCTTTGGCTTCATTTTCCCATCTTACCATTCTCTTGTGAAGTGTTGTGGGACATTTTATACATTTCTTTAGTGCCTTTAATAAAATTATTGTAGTCTTTGATGGACCCCTTAAGACCAGAAGCATTGAGAAGGAAGTCAAGGAAGTCATGGGAAGAGTTTGGAAAGGAGGCATGGGGGCAGACAGGAATGGAATTTTGAAGCAGAGTTGAAAATATTTTCTAGTTCAGAGTGAGAGAGTGACAAACCCATACTGAGTTGAGATGGGGGGACGAGAAGCATAAATTCAGCCAATCAGTATATTAAGCCGGTGCAGCATTTTATCAAATGCCTTCTAGAATTCTAAGTAGAGTACAATCACTAGGGTTCCCCGGAACCAGGAGTGCGTTAATTTCTTATTAAATCATATTAAGTCATGTTGGAACATGATTTCCCTTTCAAAAATAGCATATTGACTCTGCCTGATTACACTGAACTTATGTCAATGCCCTTCAATAATGTTTTTAATAAATTTCTAACATCTTACCTAAGACAGGTGTCAAAGTATTTTCATTAAAGACAAACTAACAAATGGATTGAAGTACATTATCTGCATCCACCTTCAGTGACAGAAGGAATAACTTCCACAGCATAATTAGAAACTCTGACCAACATTCTCCTCCTTATGCCTGGGCAATAAAACCAACTGTGACCCAACATCTGACAATGTGAAAAGTTGCTAATCATGTTCAAACAACAAAAAAGCAAGACCAACCCAACCAGCCTAATTACTGTCCCAGTGCACTCTCAAATCATTAGCAAAATAATGGAAGGAGTCATCAATACTACTTTCAAGCAGGACCTACGCAGCAATTACCTGCTCACAAACACTTAGTTTGGGTCACTCAGTGCCTCTTCCATGGCCATATAGCTCTTGACCTAACCTGACCATACCTTTTTTTCTATCACACAAACTCAAGACATGAGCATTCTTGACATTAAATCAACATTTGATCAAGTGTCGCATCAAGGAGCTCCATCAAACTTAAGTCAATGTAATTCACGGAAAATCTTTCCACTTACATCATACAAGAGAAACTATTTGTTGTGTTACAAAGATGCTTCATTTTTAATATTGTTTGTAAGACTTTGATTTTGAATGGTTGCAGGTGCCTGAAAGAGGTCACTGCGGATAGTAACTTTTTAAAAAAACAAACCGTCCTATAAAACACGACTCGTCCACTTGCTTCACTGTAGAGCCACGCTGGGCCTGTTTTGCACAGCATTAACTTAAGAGGCTTTTGTTTTAGTTTAATTGGTTTCAAAGCTGCTGAGAAGAACTGGAGTTGGCGGGTGCCTCAGCTAAGAACAAGGTGCCCAGTTAATCATTCTGATTTCTGGAAAGAAAGCCATCTTATTGAGCTGAGGGTGAAATCTATTTGTTCTTTGGTAAGAGTGACGAAAGAAGAATTTCAGGATCCTTGAACCAGAAGTGCAGGTTCATAGCCCTTGAAAGTAGAATTGTAAGTAGACAAGATAGTGAAGGTGGTATTTGGTATGCTTGCCTTTATTGGTCAGTGCATTGGGTACAAGAGTTGAGAGGTCATATTGCGGCTGTGTGGGACATTGGTTAGGCCATTATTGTTGAAACTTTATTGCTGGAACAGCACAGCAGGTCAGGCAGCATCCAGGGAACAGGAGATTCGACGTTTCGGGCACAGGCCCTTCTTCAGGATTCCTGAAGAAGGGCCTGTGCCCGAAACGTCGAATCTCCTGTTCCCTGGATGCTGCCTGACCTGCTGTGCTGTTCCAGCAATAAAGTTTCAACTTTGATCTCCAGCATCTGCAGACCTCACTTTCTCCTAGGCCATTATTGGAACACTGCATTCAATTCTAGTCTCCCTGCTATAGGAAGGAGGTTGTGAAACTTGAAGTGGTGCAGGAAAGATTTGCAAGGATGTTGCCAGGGTTGGAGGGTTTGACGTATAGGCTGAGGCTATTTTCCCTAGAGGCTGCAGATGACCTTACAGAGGTTTATAAAAGAATAACAGGCATAGATAGGATGAATAGACAAGGTCTTTTCTGCAGGGTAGTGGAGTCCAAACCTAGAGGGTGTAAGTTTAAGGTGAGAGGGGAAAGATTTTAAAAAGGGCCTAAAGGGGCAACTTTTTTTATGCAGAGGGTGGTGCATGTATGAAATGAGCTGCCAGAGGAAGTAGTGGTGGCTGGTACAATTACAGCATTTAAAAGGCATCTTCATGGGTATATGGGCCAGATGCAATAGCCGTCAGCCAGAAGTGCCAAGATGATTATCCATCTCAGCCTCCTCCGGATGTACCAGGACCATAGATGCCAGTCTTCAGTTGCTGCAGTTGCTGTAAACCTTATTTGGAACATGCACAAATAGGCCATAAATTGTGAACCACATGGCCAAAATTCAAGGCTGTTCAATTTTTAGTGTTTCAATTCTCAGACATTTTAGCCTCCATACAGCTACTGATGTTAGTATTAAAGCCTCAGCCAAAGCAGTGTCTTTTGCCAATTTCAAAATTCATTTCTACTGGTTGCTAATCTTCAAGTTAATATCCTTCTTCTAAACCTTTTGTTTCTTTAATTCTCCAACTTGTCTGACATTTTGCCATCAACTATGCCAAATTCACCAGATTAAATAGTGGTGTTTTGATATCTGTTTAAAATGCCAAATATAAATCAATAAGCGTCAACTTTAAATCTTTCCTCAGCAATGTTCATGCAGATAAAATATCAAATCCAAAACAAGACCACTTATCAACCACCACGATATTCCATTTTCTCGCTTGAAAGAACATGTAGCAATCTCATAATTAAAGCTTCCCTGTTTTGGTTTCAGTATTCAGTGTAACCAAAATATGTCACTGCATGTATTCAGTTAATCTTTGTATGACTTAAATAGCAGATCTGTACTAAATCAATGGAAAAGATTTGTGTCAGTTGATCATGATACTTGCAAAATGAAATATCCAGCAGTTAACAAGTTTCCTAAGATGTACAGAGCACATTTTTAATAAATAATGGATAAATATTGCAGAATGAAATGTGTGTTACCTCAGAAAGCTATATATATCCTCAAAAGGCTTTATCTTCCTAAATGTTTAAATGAGTTTTTAAGAATTTTGTATGAAGCAATTTCCAGTATTACTCAAAAGGAAATTATGTGCTATGGCAGCACAATGTCTTTAAATATATTAATAAATTACCAATATAAATGGAACTGAGAATAATTCCTCTTTGTTTTATCTTTGAAATTTTCAGAAAGAACAAACAACTGTAGCTATAAAATATTACATACTGTGCATTTTCAGTCATATTTCCGCAAGTAAAAAAAACTGTAAAAAATTAACCAGTTCTGCTGAGCATTTTTAGATCGACAGTACAAACACTTATCAAAACTCAAGTCATAGATCATGGAGGGCATCAGTGTCAATTCATTTTCACACACTGTTTCCTCCATCTATCCTGATTTTAATAATCCTTGTCAAATCACCAAGTCTAAATTACCTTCCTGACATTAAAGCCTTCAACAGGAAGAAAGAAACTCAACATTAATTAACTTCACATTGCTACAAAAAATTGCTGTCGTGCTGGACAAATATTATTTCCACACTTGACAAGTCTTACAGTTAACCAAGTTTTTTGTTTCAACTGAAGCTGCCAACATTTTGATGCAAGCATTGCAGTTGATTCTGATCCCTTCAATGGATTAGTTACAGTACAACTGCAACTGAGCTTTGAAAAGATTTTTAAAAAAGCAGTAGCATACAAAAAAATGTCATGCTCAGGGATATCAGTAATTAGGCTTAAATAAAAAATATGTAAAACACATCTGCAGACAATGAAATGTGGAATCTGCTTGACTTCATCCTCACTAATGTACTGTCATAGATGTGTACAGATGTGTCCATGTACAGTACTGTCCATGACAGTACCAGAAAGAGCAAGCTGCAACAGTCTTTATGAATCTGAAGTTCAGTCTTCACACCAAGGATAGCCTCCATCAGATTATGTGGTGCTACCATTGCGTTTAATGGGACAGATTTCAAATAGATCCAGAAACTCAACATTGGATATCCATGGGCACAGTGGACCATCAGTAGCAGAGTTATATTCAATCACAATTAGTAGCCTCACTGCCTGCCATAATTCCTACTTGAGTTGATAAAGTATGGTGCTGAAAAAAGCACAGCAGATTAGGCAGCATCTGAGGATCAAGACTGTCTACTTTTCAGGCTTAACCCTTCATCAGGATTGTAGTTGATTCAATGGATGTTACACTATAACTTGAGCTTTGAAAAGATCAAAAAAGGTGGTAGCACACAAAGAAATATGTCATGTTCAGGAGTACAAAGTTAAAAATCACACATTAGGTTATAGTCCAAAAGGTTTTTTTTGTAAATATATTTATTAGCAATTTTTTTAACTTTACAAACATATAAAATTATTGAAAAAAAAACAGTACCAGTATAAGAAAAAAAACACAATTACAATATAACTACTAACTACTAACCTACTCTATAATACAAAGCAAACCCTAATACCGTGCAAAGCAACACCAAAAAAAAAGAAAACAAAAAAAACAGAACATCTATGGGATTTCAGGTTAGGGATTTCATCCAGAAGAAGACTACGCTTCTCACAAAGCCCTACAAGCCCGAAACAGAGAGGATGTTGCTATGCTCCACAAGCACCCTTTCAGTTAGTGCCCTCTATCGCCTGCTGGGTGGCAAGGCCTGGCAGGATATTAACCGGTTATGTGAGGTCTGGGAGTGGAGATCTCTTCTGAAACATGGGCGCAAGACTCCCAAACAAAGGAATTGGGAGCAATGTATACACATCCATATTAACTCGGGAGACCCCCTCCAGGGCCCAGGACTTGACAAATCTAATCATCCTGGTAAAACAAATGCCCTAGTTAAGATAACTGCTAAATCTATATCCAAATAACTCAAGTAGGGCTGCCATGTCTTATACAAATGGTCTGTTGTGTGGTGCACCATGTTTGTGAAAAAGTCCAAGGGAATGTGCTCCATAATTAATTTCTGCCATCCCAGCAAGCCCAGCGGGTTCTCAGACACCCAATTCATCAAAATATTCTTCCGTGCACAGTGTGCAAGAATATTAAATATTTCTTCCCATGCCCGTCTAAAGATGGTAAATTTGGTAGACCTAAGAGGAGAGATATCGGGTCTACTCTGACTTCAGTCCTCAATATCCTCCCTATCTCTCCCACCACAGCACTCCAATAAACACGGAGCCTGTGGCATGTCCAGAAGCAATGGGTAAGAGTACTTACACTTATTTTACATTAGGGGCACACTGAAGATGCCCCTTTTTTAAACTTTGCCAGACGGTCTGGTGCCAGATGAGCCCTGTGCAGAACTTTTAACTGCATAGCGCATGTCCTGTTACAGATTGAGATCTTTCGAGTATTGTCCCATATATTCTCCCATGTTTCAGAAGAGATCTCCACTCCCAGACCTCACATAACCGGTTAATATCCTGCCAGGCCTTGCCACCCAGCAGGCGATAGAGGGCACTAACCGAAAGGGTGCTTGTGGAGCATAGCAACATCCTCTCTGTTTCGGGCTTGTAGGGCTTTGTGAGAAGCGTAGTCTTCTTCTGGATGAAATCCCTAACCTGAAAAAAAACAGAAAAGGTCTCTGCTGGGAAACCCGTATTTGCGGCTCAGTTGCTCAAAAGACATCATAACCTCCCCCTCAAACAAGTCTCCCAAACTAGAAACTCCTCTCGCTGCCCATAGTTGGAACCTTGAGTCCATCATCCCTGGTCGGAACCCTGGCATGCCAACTATAGGTGTAAGTGGCGAAATCTTGGATAAACAACCTTCACTCTGACGCATCGCTCTCCATGCCTTGACTGTACTAATGACAATGGGGTTCCGGCAGTGGTCCATAACTGTCCTCATCTTATCCATGAACAAGAGATTAAGAAGAGGGCACTTTGCTTGGGAGGCCTCAATATCCAGCCATATTGAGTTTGGATCGTTACCTACCCAATCGCAGACAAAGGACAGCAGGGAACTCAACTGATTTCCCTTCTGATGTCTGGGAAATCAACTCCTCCCCCTCCTTGAGGCAGCTGCAATTTAGTACGTTTGATGAGGGGCCGCCCACGTTGCCAGACAAAGGAACCAAACCACCCATAAGCTTCTGCAGCGTTGACCTGGAAAACATTATAGGGAGCATACGCATGGGATAAAGCAAACGAGGAAGAACATTCATCTTAATGAGAGATATTCAGCCCAGCCATGAAATTGGAAGAGCCTCTCATCTCTAGAGATCTCGCTTAATATTGTCGAGCAAATGAGCAAAGTTAGTCCAAAATAACAGATCAAACTTGGGGGTAATAAAAATGCCTAGGTGCCGGAACCCTGCCCGTGACCACTTTAAAGGGAACTTAGAGCCACCTTCAACTTCTGGCACATCCTTAAGGTACCCCAAAGGCATGGCCCCCGATTTTGCAAAGTTAATCTTATATCCTGAAATAGACCCAAATGAATTGATACATTGTATCAAATGGGGTACAGAGGTGATCGGGTTCGATAAAAACAGAAGGACATCATCCGCATACAATGTAATCTTGTGTGCCCTCGATTCCACTTCCGGAGCGGTTATGTGGACGTTCTGACGAATAGCCTCTGCCAGCGGCTCTATCACCAACATAAACAACAATGGTGAGAGAAGGGGCAGCCTTGTCGACTACCCCTACCAATTGTAAAATTCCCAGACTTCACTCCATTGGTGATGACCGCGGCCAGAGGGTGGTAATATAAAACCTCCACCCAAACCAAACTGTTCTAAGACATAAAAATAAAAGGCCATTCCACCTGGTCAAATGCTTTCTCTGCATCTAAGGAAATCCCTGAATCGATTGTTGCTGACAAACTTGGACCACATTCAGCAACCTTCTATTATTAGAGGACCTACGGCCCCTTATAAAGCCTGTCTAGTCCTCTCTAATAATATAGGGCAACATCCTTTCCAATCTTAGCGCCAGGATCTTGGACAGAATCTTGGATCTTGGACAGAATCTTGAAGTCTGAATTTAATAGAGAGATGGGCTTGTATGAGGCACAATCCTCAGGAACCTTCCCCTTCTTAAGAATTAAGGAAATCTCAAAGATGGTGGTAGGCATTCATGCATAGCGGAGTGAGTATACATCTCCAAAATCGGCCCTGACAGAATCCCAATAAACTCCTTATAAAACTCACCCGGGAGATCATCAGGGCCAGGCGCTTTCCCACTCTGAAGTTGCCTAGCTGCCTCCTGTATTTCCTGAACTGTAAGGGGGTATTAAGGAGAGAGGCCTGTTCCAAGGTTACCCCTGGGAGATCCAGATTCTTAAAAAAGGTCTCCATTTTAGCACTCCTGTCTTTGCAACCTTCAGACCGATACAATTCAGAGTAAAAGCTCTGAAAAGCCTCATTAATCTTTTTAGCATCATATGTAAGGTCTCCGGCGCTGTTTCTAATTGCAGTAATGGATTGGGGAGCACGCTTTTTCCTAGTCAGGTATGCTAAAAACTTCCCTGGCCTATCTCCATATTCGAACAGCCTCTGTCTAGCAGAAGCAAATTCTTTCTTTGCGTTTTGTGTCAGTATTGAATTCAAGGCAGCCCGAAGGGCCATGATTCGCTGTAGCTTAGTCACCGAAGGCCGCGCAAAATGCGCTGCCTCCACAGCTTTCAACTGCACCTCAAGTAGACACTGCTGTTCCTCCTTCTGTCGTTTCGAGCTAGCCAAATAGGAAATAGCTAATCCCCTAGCAAAGGCCTTAGCAGTCTCCCATAGCATGGACGGACTACTAGCCGTGCCTGAGTTGATAATCAAGAATTCCTGAAACTCCTTCAAAAGGAATTCCACAAATTTAGAATCCTTAAGGAGAAAGGGGTCCAAACGCCAGTGCCGCGAACCTAGCCCTTCACTCTTGGCCTTAACCTCCAAATATACTGCTGCATGATCAGAGATAGCTATATTCCCGATTTTACAACCCATAATCGAATCCAGAAGGACCGAGGGAGCCAGAAAGAGGTCAATCCTCGTGTGACATTTATGTGGGTTTTGAAAAAAAGGTGATGTCCCTGCCAGTAGGATGAAGACATCTCCAAATATCCACCAGCCCCAACTCCTCGCATAAGTCAACCACCTGCTTGGCCTGCGAAGAAATAGTTGGGGGCCCCCAAGGCATCCCGTCTACTGTCGGATCCAAAAGACAATTAGAATCTCCCCCTATAATAATATGCCATGTTCCAAAAGCACTCAACTTAGAGGAAGCACTAATCAAAAATTTACGGGGATGCGCCGGAGGACAGTAGACGTTTAAAATGCCATATTCCTCCCCATGTATCAGGGCTTTAAGTATCACAAACTGTCCCTGCTCATCTTTCACCTGCTCTAGTAATGTGAACGGAAGATTTTTCTGGATAAGTACCGCCACTCCCCTACTTTTAGTAGTAAAGGATGAAAAGAATGCCTGGTCATAACCCCCCTTCAAGATGGGTTTCCTGCAACAAAGCGATTTGAACCCTTTCCCTCTTAAGGCTAGAAAGCACTTTTTTCCTTTTAATAGGCGAATGACTTCCCTTGATGTTCCAGGTGCACCATTTAATAAGACACTTAGCCATATCCCCTTTCAGACATCCTTGAACCTCTTGGAGGGAGAACCCTGCTTACAAAGCGCCGAGCATAAGTAAATAAAGACTCAAAGAATCGAAAAACTATATATACAAAAACTACTCTATCTTAACTATTACTACCAAAAAACTACGAAGAATAACAACTATAGAACCTTGAATGGAAGACTCTTCCCCCTGCCCATAGAGGGCACTAACACCCCCCCCCGCCGCCTCCTTCACAACTCTTTCAAACCTGGACTGTGCCCCAGCCTGAGGCCAGAAAAAAAAAACAAGGAGATGATTCTTAAATCAAAAGACAAAGTCAGGATGAGCACTCCACCCATCCCTGGCTTCATGACACCCCTACTTGTGACTAATAGAGAAGCAGAACCAACAAAGAAAAGAGAGACAACAAAGAACATCCACAAAATTTCCCATCAGAAAATCCAGTTATTAAAAAAATAGGAACAACTTATTCCAAAGTCCTTCCCCTCCCTTTCCAAATAGGAAATTATTAGGGAGAAAGAAAGGAATAAAAAAAAGGAAAAACATGGGGAAAAATAGAAAAGAGAACAAACATTAACCATATTCTTCAGGTCAATCCATCTATTTTAAGGTGTCCACAAAGTTTTTAGTCTTATCTGCCGAATCAAATGTATAAACTGAGTCCTCATGGCTGAAACGAAGTACTGGGAGGTATCTCATAGAGTACTGGATGCCCAGGTTCCTCAGCCTCTTTTTAACTTCATCGAAGGACTTCCTTTTTCGGATTACAGCTGCTGAAAAATCCTGGAAAAACATGATTTTTGACCCCTTGTACAGCAGTGCCTACGGATCTTTTCCCAGGGATCTGGAAGCTTCTATGACTTTTTGCTTGTCCTTATATGAGTGGAAGTGCACTAGGACCGGGCGGGGATGCTGCACCAACCCCGACCTGTGCACTGTAACCCGATATGCCCTTTCAATCTGAAGCCTGCTGGACTCGATGTGAAGGCCCAAAAACTTCGGCAACCAGTTTTCAAAGAAACTGACTGGCTGCTCACCTTCCGGGAGCCTGACAATTCGGAGATTTATCCTCCGACCTCGATTTTCGAGGTCGTCAATATGGTTTTGCAAGGCCCACACATCTCGCTTCAGTACCTGGATCGACTCAATGAGGACTCCATTGCAGCTACCGAGGCCTTAGTTCAACCCTCCACCTTCGCCAGCCTCTCCCAGAGGCCCTGGATCTCCTGCTCATGCTTCTGCAGCATGGATGCAATAGGTTGCACCTGGGCACGAATCTCCCTGCGGATTTCCTGAATCGCAGCCACACTTTCAAGGTAAGTCTCTCCATCGCCCCAGCCAATTCCTGTGAGTCTGTCAGGTCCCCGGGCGGTTCAGGAGAGGCTGCTGCTGCTGCAATCTCTGGTGTGGTAGATGCTGCAGGGGAGTGTCCTCCCTGCTGCTGTTTGCTTGCTCCTTTCCCCTTTGGCATCCTTCCCACTCCCAAATATTAACAAATATGTGTTCTGTAAGGTTTTAAACTAATATTTCCACCACATAAGTTGGCCAGGGATGGCAAAAAACACTGGTATGCCTTGGTTGTTAGGCAGAGCGGTCCACAGCAGTCCTATTGAATCGCCGTCATCTTGCCGAGTCCCCAAAAGGTTTATTTTAAGCACAAGCTTTCGGAGCCCTGCTCCTCCATCAGGTGGTTGTGGAGAACCTGATGAAGGAACAGCGCTCCGAAAGCTAGTGTTTCCAAATAAACCTGTTGGACTATAACATGGTGTTGTGTAATTTTTAACTTTGTACATCCCAGTCCAACACTAGCATCCCCAAATTATATTCAGGAGTAAGAGTAATTAGGCTTAAATAAAGAAAAATACATCCACAGGCAAGGAAGTATAAAATCTACTTGACTTCATCCTCACTAATATACTGTCACAGATGTACAGGTATGTCCATGTACAGTACTGTCCAAGACAGGATCAGCAGGAGCAGGTCCTGAAACGTCGACTCTCTTGTTCCTCAGATGCTGCCTGACCTGCTGTGCTTTTTCCAGTGTCACATTTTATCAACTCTGACTTCTTCAGCATCTGCAGTCCGCACTATCTCCTATAATCCCTATTTGGCCATTACCATCAAGCAGAGGATCAACCCAAGTTTAATAAAGAGTGCAAGAGGCCATGTCAGGAGCAGCACCAGCCATAGCTAAAAATAGGTTCCCGATGCGGTAAACACTATCTTTTTATTTTTCTGGCTTTTTAATGGTGCACTGAAATGCAAGAAGAACCATCAGTAAAGTGTTTTTCATTATACATTATATAGGAAAAGAATATTTTTGTAACCTCTTTCATGTCTCCAAGACATAACGGAGTGTCATGATCTGTGACTTAGTTCGAAAATGTTATTAGGTAAATAAACAAAAGAATGGTACAGTTCAAGTCTGAATAAATGACATCCTACTGAAGCGGGAAAACAGCATACAGTCGCAGAAACAGAATGCTGCATAGACTCAATGGGTTTGGCAGCATCTGGAGACAGAAACAAAGTTTTGACATTTCGACATCAATAGACTCCACTTTGGAACAGAAAAATGGATGAGGAGTGTGCACTCTTCCATCTCACTTCCATGCAAATGAGTCACATTGACTTTGCAACATGAGTTCTGTTCCTCTTCCTACAATGTTGTTACATCTGCTG
Organism: Chiloscyllium plagiosum; assembly: GCF_004010195.1. NCBI lineage: Eukaryota > Metazoa > Chordata > Chondrichthyes > Orectolobiformes > Hemiscylliidae > Chiloscyllium > Chiloscyllium plagiosum. The sequence goes on from NC_057711.1 coordinate 51,178,259, forward strand.
AGTTTCTCCTGCAACATATTTCTGTTTCAGATTTTCAGTATCCACAATATTTTGCTTTTGTTGAAGTTGTGTAGACCAAAAGACATTGGAGCAGAAGTAGGCCTTTGGCCAATCAAGTACTGTAATGAGTTTACACTCCCAGGTAGAATCTGGTTATTGGATGTCTTCTTTAAGCAAATGCAATTCAATCCAGATAAATATGAGGTGATGCACTTGGACAGGGCAAACAGGCAAGGGAATGCTTGATGAACAGAAGAGCCCTGGGAAGCACCCAGGATCAAAGCGACTTTAGTCCTTTAAGGTAGCAAGACACGTAGATAAAATGATTAAGAAAGCGTATGTGGTACTTGCCTTTGTTCGTCAAGGCAGAGAGTTCAAGAGCAGGCAGGTGATGCTAGAACTGTAGTCGGCCATCACTTGTTAACAAGTACGATTGCCTACACAACATTGGTTAGGCCACAGCAAGAGTACTGTGTACAGTTCTGAAATCCAAATTATAGGAGGGATTTGGTTACACTGTAAAAGGATGCAAAGGAGATTTACAGGATTTTGCCTGTGCTGGAGAACTTTAATAAGATATATCGGATAAACTGGGGTTGTTTTCCTTGGGGCAGAGGAGATCGAGGGAGGACATGATTGAGATGTATAAAGTTATGAGGGGCACAGACAGGGTGGACAGTCTTTCCCACTGGCAGCAGATCAATGACTAGCACAGACTCAATATAGTAAAGGGCCTTTCTCTGGGCTGAAGACATGACTCTAATTGTAAGAATGATATTTATCCAGAATTGAGTCTGTGCTATTGAAATTGTTAGGAAATACATTGAAACTTTGTTTTGAGGTTTGTTTTAGTAACTACCATCAAGTTGTGTTTGTTTCTTTCGCCTTTTGTGATTTTTCTCTGTTCTGTAGGGCAGCTGTATCCTCAATGAATGATTCAGTAACTAACCATCACCTTGACCAACTGCAAGAAATTAAACATATGATAAATCAAGCCATAATTTGTTCTGGGATCCAAGTTGTCCAGTATTAATACCAGCTCGAACTCTAACTCTTTGGACAGTTTGTTCAAAACCATGGAATCTTGTGGCGTTATTCTGAGTCCATACCTGGGATCTCACAATTTCTGTCATCTTTCATAACCAATGTTACTGGTCCAAAGCCAGGCTGTAACATAAATTTGGCTGTCTGGAATTATAACAAGGTCATGTCTGCTGATAACACATATTTTGTGCATTATCCTTCCACAAAATAAACATGATGTGGAGGTGCGTGCGTTGAACTGTGGTGGACAAAGTTAAAAATCTCACAACACCAGGTCATAGTCCAACAGGTTTGTTTTGAAGTACAAGCTTTGGGATTGCTGCTCCTTCATCAGGTAGCTAGTGGAGCAGGATCATAGGACACAGAATTTATAGCAAAAGATCATAGTGTCATACAACTGATGCGATATATTGAAGAAACCGAGATTGCAGTTAACTCTTCCATCTTTTAGAATGGGTTTCAAGTTTTGATTCATTAATATGCAAATCCCAGAACTTCTTTCAAGGCACATTCCCGAGATAACTGAAGGTTTTATATTAAAAAAAAAGGTGACATCTCAGCTCAGGCAATGCATTAAAAGGTAGTGAGGTTAGAGTGTGTATGTGTTCCAATATTGAATCAGGCTCGTTCTATCTCCTAAGTAGGAATTTACAAAATGTCACATGGATTGACTGCCTATAGATTGAGTTTTTGAACAAAATAGAATGTATCTGCAAATACAATTCTGCAATTGCAACTTCACCCCATTGACTTGCATGCGTGCGTGCATGCAACTCTTCCAAGATGTCAGCAACGATCCCAATAAGACAACCGACAAACCATAACACAGTTGTTAGAGAGATTTGGATGCCTCTGGAGGGCTGCTGCCCTGGGCTTGACATGTAGCTCAAACCGTCAAGAAATGTGTAAATGCCAGATTCATCAGCCGCACTGAAGGTTGAGCAAACTATCATTCGATCAAAAAGCAATGTCATCCATGCTCTCAAAACCAATTGCAACATAGTCATCAAACCAGCAGATAAAGGAGGAGCCACTGTCATTCAGAATAGAACGGACTACTGCAAAGAAGTGCACCGACAACTGAACAACCAGGAACACTACAGGCAACTACCAACCGATCTGATCAAAGAACACACCTGTGAACTAAACAGATTGATCAAGGCTTTTGATCCAGGAGACAGTGAGGTCTGCAGGTGCTGGAGGTCAGAGTCGACAGTGTGTTGCTGGAAAAGCACAGCAGGTCAGGCAGCATCCGAGAAGCAGGAAAATCGATGTTTCGGGCTGAGCCTATCATCAGGAAAAGGCTTTTGATCAGTCCTTCAGAGTTCCCTACACACTCTCATCCTACATAATTTTCACATAGGGGACATCTACTGCTTTCCAAAGATACACAAAGCCAAGATATGTGAATGTCCCATCATGACAGGCAGTAGAACCCTGTGTGAGAACCTCCCTGGCTATGTCGAGGCCATCTTGAAACCCATTGTACAGGGGATCCCCAGCTTTTGTCATGACACTGCAGATTTCTTACAGAAACTCAGCGCCCACACACCAGTCGAACCAGGAACATTCCTCGTCTCAATGGGTGTTTCAGCACTCTACATCAACATCCCCCACAACGATGGCATTCCTGCAACAGCCTCAGTACTCAACAGCAACAACTGACAATCTCCAGGCGCCATACGACAATTCATCTGATTCACCCACGACCATAACATCTTCACCTTTCACAACCAGTTCTTCATCTAGACACACAGAACAGCCATGGGGACCAAATTTGCACCCCAATATGCCAACATTTTCATTCACAAATTCAAACAAGACTTCTTTGTTGCATAGGACCTCCAACCAGCACTTTTCACCAGATATATTGACTACATTTTCTTCCTTTGAACCAATGGTGAGGAATCACTGAAATAGCTACACAGTGCTATCAACAGGTTTCATCCCACCATCAGAATTACCATGAACTAAGCTTTAGTATCTGTATCATTCGTGGACACATGCATCTCCATCAAGGACAGGCACCTCCGTATCTCACTCTACCAAAAACCCAAGGATAAACTTACAAAGCAGCACTTCTCTAGCTTCCACCCTAAACATAACTTGAAAAAATGGTGCCTGACAACAAACTAGCTCTCAATGCAGGCAAAACCAAGGAACTCATTATTGACTTTTGGCAGGATGTTACTCATGCCCCCTTACACATTAACAGCACAAGAGGTGGAACGAGTGGAGAGTGTCAAGCTCCTGGGAATGGTCATCCACAACAAGCTTTCTTGGACTCATGTGGACACACCGGTTACAAAGGCCCAACAACACCTCTTCTTCCTCAGGCAACTGAGAAAATTAGGCATGATGGCAAATACCCTTGCCAACTTTTATAGGTGCACCATGGAGAGAATTCTGTCTGAATGTACCACTACCTGGTATGGCAACTGTACCATTCAAAACTGGAGACAGTTACTGAGAGTGGTCAACTCGGCCCGGTCAATCATAAAGGCCAACCTCCCATCTATAGAATCCATCTACCAGACCCGCTGTCAAGGAAAGGCCGCCAGCATTCTCAAAGATCCATCCCACCCTGGCAATGTTTTTCTACAACCTCTACCATCGGGGAGAAGGTACAGAAGCCTGAACACATGCACCAGCCAGTTTCAAAATAGTTTCTTACAAATGCTACACGAAGGATAGAAAGGGAGGCAAGAGAGGAGGGGGGAGTGGCATTTTTGATAAGGGATAGCATTACAGCTGTGCTGAGGGAGGATATTCCTGGAAATACAACCAGGGAAGTTATTTGGGTGGAAGTGAGAAATAAGAAAGGGATGATCACCCTATTGGGATTGTATTATAGACTCCCTAATAGTCAGAGGGAAATTGAGAAACAAACTTGTAAGGAGATCTCAGTTATCTGTAAGAATAATAGGGTGGTTATGATAGGGGAATTTAACTTTCCAAACATAGACTGGGACTGCCATAGTGTTAAGGGTTTAGATGGAGAGGAATTTGTTAAGTGTGTACAAGAACATTTTCTGATTAAGTATGTGGATGTACCTTCTACAGAATGTGCAAACCTTGACCTACTCTTGGGAAATAAGGCAGGGCAGGTGACTGAGGTGTCAGTGGGGGAGCACTTTGGGGCCAGCGACTGTAATTCTATGAGATTTAAAATAGTGATGGAACAGGATGGACCAGATCTAAAAGTTAAAATTCAAAATTGGAGAAAGGCCAATTTTGATGGTATTAGGCAAGAACTTTCGAAAGCTGATTGGGGATAGATGTTCACAGGTAAAGGGACGGCTAGAAAATGGGAAGCCTTCAGAAATGAGATTACGAGAATCCAGAGAAAGTATATTCCTGTTAAGATGAAAGGAAAGGCTGGTAGATATACGGAATGCTGGATGACTAAAGAAATTGAAGGTTTGGTATAAAAAAAGGAAGCATATGTAAGGTATAGACAGGATATTCGAGTGAATCCTTAGAAGTGTATAAAGGAAGTAGGAGTATACTTAAGAGGGAAATCAAGAGAGCAAAAAGGGGACATGAGATAGCTTTGGCAAATGGAATTAAGGAGAATCCAAAGGGTTTTTACAAATACATTAAGAACAAAAGGGTAACTAGGGAGAGAATAGGGCCCCACAAAGATCAGCAAGGCAACCTTTGTATGGAGCCGCAGAAAATGGGGGAAATACTAAACGAGTATTTTGCATCTGTATTTACTGTGGAAAAGGATTTGAAAGATATTGATTGTAGGGAAATCGATGGTGACATCTTGCAAACTGTCCAGATTACAGAGGAGGGTGTTCTGGATGTCTTGAAACAGGTAAAGGTGGAAAAATCCCTAGGACTCTGTGGGAAGCTAGAGAAGTGATTGTTGGGCCTCTTGCTGAGATATTTGTATCATCGATAGTCACAGGTGAGGTGCTGGAGGACTGGAGGTTAGCTAACGTGGTGCCACTGTATAAGGGTGGTAAGGACAAGCCAAGGAACTATAGACCAGTGAGCCTGACCTCTGTGGTGGGCAAGTTGTTGGAGAGAATCCTGAGGGACAGGATGTACATGTATTCAGAAAGGCAAGGACTGATTGGGGATCGTCAACATGGCTTTATACATGGGAAATCATGTCTCACAAACTTGATTGAGATTTTTGAAGAAGTAACAAAGACGATTGATGAGAGCAGAGTGGTAGATGTGATCTATATAGACTTCAGTAAAGCGTTCGACAAGGTTCCCCATAGGAGACTGATTAGCAAGGTTAGATCTCATGGAATAAAGGGAGAATTAGCCATTTGGATACAGAACTGGCTCAAAGATAGAAGACAGAGGGTGGTGGTGGAGGGTTGTTTTTCAGACTGGAGGCCTGTGACCAGTGGAGTGCCACAAGGATCAGTGCTGGGTCCTCCACTTTTTGTCATGATTTGCAAGCATTAGAGGTACAGTTAGTAAGTTTGCAGAATGCACCAAAGTTGGGAGGTGTAGTGGACAGCGAAGAGGGTTACCTCAGATTACAGCAGGATCTTGAATGGTGGGCCAATGGGCTGAGAAGTGGCAGATGGAGTTTAATTCAGATAAATGAAAGATGCTGCATTTTGGGAAAGCAAATCTTAGCAGAACTTATCCTCTTCATGGTAAGGTCCAAGGGAGTGTTGCTGAACAAAGAGACCTTGGAGTGCAGGTTCATAGCTCATTGAAAGTGGAGTTGCAGGTAGATAGGATAGTGAAGGCGGCGTTTGGTATGCTTTCTTTTATTGATCAGAGTATTGAGTACACGAGTTGGGAGGTCATGTTGCGGCTGTACAGGACATGGGTTAGGCCACTGTTGGAATATTGCAAGCAATTCTGGTCTCCTTCCTACCGGAAAGATGTTGTGAAACTTGAAAGGGTTCAGAAAAGATTTACAAGGATGTTGCCAGGGTTGGATGATTTGAGCTATAGCGAGAGGTTAAATAGGCTGTGGCTGTTTTCCCTGGAGTGTCGGAGGCTGAGGGGTGCCCTTATAGAGGTTTATAAAATCATGAGGGCATGGATAGGATAAATAGACAAAGTCTTTCCCTGGGGTGGGGGAGTCCAGAACTAGAGGGCATAGTTTTAGGGTGAGAGTGGAAAGATATAAAAGAGACCGAAGAGGCAACTTTTTCACTCAGAGGGTGGTACGAATGAGCTGCGAGAGGAAGTAGTGGATGCGAGTACAATTGCAACATTCAAAAGGCATCTGGATGGGTATATAAATTGGAAGGGTTTGGAGGGATACGGGCCAGGTGCTCGCAGGTGGGACTAGATTGGATTGGAATATCTGGTTGGCATGGACGAGTTGGACCGAAGGATCTGTTTCCGTGCTGTACAGCTCTATGACTCTAAGTCTCAACTATTCTGTGATATGACTGATCGCCTGTTTGCTATTATATTGTCAAATAATTTTCCACTAAGCAGTACTTCACACAACATGGCTTCTAATTCTTTTAATCAGAATTTATGTTCACAGGCACAAGAAAATCAGCCTGCATTGAAGTTTCATAAACTGCTGAGCATAACCATTAGTCAGCAGATAGCTTTTCATTTAGCAGGAAATTGTACCAGGGATTTATGCCAATAACTACATCTATTTCATGTAATTTAATTGTTTTGAAGGCTTTTTCCTAATCAGTCAATCAAAACCCAGTTGTTTTTTTCAAAACAAGTGACAGTCAAAAAAGAATACTGAGCCAAGTCAATGACTTTCAATGTAGCATATGAGAAATAAGAAGATATAAAAACAAGTACAATTGAATAGCCATTGAAGTAAAAACAAATATGCTTATTCAATTTAATTTCTAAATAACATTTTGTGGAAATTGCAAATTTTGGAATTTCATATTCAAATCAAATCATTCCTGCCCTTAACAAGTGTGATCATTCCACAGCATGAAATGCAGCTTAAAAAGTCAATAACTTAATTATTTTGACAAATCATTCAAACACAACTTTGTCAGCCATTCTTGAATTAGTACCCTGAAGTTTACAGTAAATGCCCCACTTCTATTTCTGAATGAAAAATAAGCATCGACTCAACCAATAAATAGAATGTTAAATGACAAAACTAATAAATTTATCACTCCGATTTTGTAACATCACAGTTACCTCCATTCTGACCAAGCTTGTCATACCTACGCAAGTTAATTTGAAAAACAACTCAACTTAGCCTGTTTCCTCATCCTTTCCTATTACCCTGCTATTTTCCCTTTTAAGGTGTGTTGTATTATGTCTCACAGCATAGTGTACTTTTAAGAGATAAAATGATACATTATGACAGCATCACTGAATCATTGCATGTAATTTTTCCATCTTGTGCCACTTGAAGGATGACATACTAATATAAGGGTGCAAATGATTTGAACCAATGAGGACAATATTTGTATATATCAGCAACTGTAATAAACATCCATCAAATCATTCAATATTACATATCACATCTAGTTCTTATATTGCAGGAGTTCAAACAAACCCATCAGGTGCATATACCCCACTAGATGCAAAAGCCCGCAACACATGGCAAATAAAGATGCTGATCCAATTCCCTTTTGAAAGCACAATTGAATTTGCTGCCATCACACTTTTAAGAAGTGAAAGGTACCATTCACGCATCACATACAGAAGTCTTCCAAAATTACTGTTGATTCTATTGTCAATATTAAGAAGTGTTGGACGTCTTGAAAATACATGAAGGTAGATAAGTCCCCAGGGCCTTATTGGATCTACCTCAGGAGCTTGATGGGCCTTTGACAGAAATCTTTGTATCCAGAGTTTTGCAGCAAAAGATTATTGCCCGCAACAGTGGAATAAAGGAAATAAGATGAACATATAGCCAGAAATGTATGTGAGTGGAAAATTTAGAGGTTTTAAATTCAACTGCAATTGAAGGAAGGAAGGAGGGTGAAGGCTATAAAGAGATTTGAACACAAGCAAAGAGAATTTTAGAAACAGGTACAAATACAGAAAATGCAAGAGTCGGTCCAGCAGCATCTGTGGAGAGAAATAATTCTGAAAAAGTCATGCTAGACTTGAAACATTAACTATTTCTCTCCACAGATGCTGAGT